>NC_056725.1:820510543-820580543 GCF_019279795.1 Protopterus annectens
ACAGGGTGCATCCAGAAGTTTGGATTTCACATGGTTTGGTAGGGTCTGTTCCCTACCTCAAGCAGGCCCTCTAATGACAGAACTAGATAAAGAAGCTCGACTAGAGGTCTCCATAGCATCATAGCCACAATGGAAGGAGTGTCTAGCCACTGGGCGCTGGAATGGCAACGGTCCAACAATTCCTTAGAAATGCTCCCGTTCTACAGAGAGGAAAACTTTTGCTTCATTTTTCTCAAAAATACTTTTTTGGGTTGATGTCTTTCGGCTTTTCCTGGTTAGGGGTCGCCACAGAGGAACTCCGGTCCGCTACTGATTGGCAGTAGATTTTGACTAACGCTGAGGTGCCAGCTCGAGGTTCAACTTTCAACGAAGGCACGTCCATTTACGTATGTCTTTCGAACGCCCACCCAACCGCAGGGAGGACACGCAGACTCCACACCGAAGGTACTCCCCGCACTACAGCCGAGAATCAACCGGGAGAACCTCTTGCTGTAAGGCAACAACGCTACTGCAGCAGCACAGAGGACTGATTTATATAAAATTGGTACTTAAGGGCCCTCATGGCTAGAATGGCGGGAGGTGTTTTTTTTTTTTTTTTTTTTTTTTTTTACACCAAACCTATCAACAGGCCTGCTTTCCTCGTCAGTGGGTAAAGGGTTCTTAGAAGAGCTGACCTTTGCTCCCTTGGAACATGGAGCGACAACCTCTGGGTCAGCAGAGGGGTTTTTGAAGATGTATTCATGCGAGTCCAGCACCCTGTAAACCTGCCTGTTTGAGGAGCTGAATGCAGAGCATCTGGGTTCAGGGAAGAGTCCACAAAAATATCTTCTACCACCTCCAATATAGGAGTAATAGCCAAAGGTTTGTGTTCAGGGAGGTCAAGGAACTCCCTAATCCTCTTTTCAGATTGTCGGCATTCCTGTGACTCGCATTGGATATATTCCCTCACGGCATGGAGCGTTTCCCAAAGGATATGCTTTTGGGAGGAGAAGCTGAAGGCAGACTCTCCTCAGAATCTGAATCTTCACAAGAAGTAATGAAGGCTCCCTACTAAGAGAGACCCCTCCTGGTCAGAATCCTCTCAGAAAACTTCTATGGAGGGATCCCTCTTCCTTTTTCCTAGGGAAGACTGCAAAAGGGGTTTTCTAGCTCTGACCAAGGAGATGAGATCCTCAAACTAACCTGATCAGGCCTTCCGAAAACCTGTTGGGTGGGAGCCAGTAGGCCTAGGCATAGGACCGGAGTCAGAACCCTTCTAGGGAAAGTACAGTTGTGTACACTTACCATAAATGGAGATGTTAGCGTATATTCACTGTTGCAGTCATTACATTTGGGTAATCCTGCTGGCAGGTTGCCCTCAGTCGGCCTGAATTCCAAAGTCCTGGGTTCTGCGTCGGCTGCTGTCGCCCTTTCCCTGATGTCAGGTCGTCAGGGGTATAAAAGCAGCAGCAGACGCCATTTTCTTTAGTTTTTTTTTTTTTGCCACAGATGTCAGGTGCCCCCTAAAAGGGTAGCGAAATATATATTATATATATATATATATATATATATATATATATATATATATATATATATATATATATATATATATACAATTACAGGCACTAATATAAACTTTACCTTCATCTACAAGCAAGTAGACCACATAGGTTGTATAAATCAGAGAAGGAAAGATAGGTTCCATCGGAAGAAAAGGGGGATGGCGGCTGGGTAACCCAGACTGCAACAGTGAATACACTTGAACATCTACATTTATGCTAAGTGCACACAACTGTACTATGTTCTTAGTGTTTCATTGTTGCAGTCATTACATTTGGGTAGAGTCCCAAAGCTATGGTTGAGAGGCTGGAGCTAAACAGCATTAGGAGCAGCTATGGGGCCCTGCAGAACTGCAGTGGCAAAGCCTGCCCTGGATTTAGAGTAGAGTAGCAGATGATAGTGCCTTCTAAAGGTGTGCACTGAACTCCAAGTAGCAGCCTCTAAAATATCCTTGGTTGGTACTCCCCTGAGAAAGTCTGCTGAAGTGGCTGCAGCTCTGGTTGAATGTGGCCTAATGCCCTTAGGCACTGGCTTGCCATGGTGTAAATATTAGAAAAAAATGCAGTGACCTATCCACTTTGAAATAGTCTGCTTTGAGATCGCCTTTCCTTGTAATCCTGCAGCATATGCCATTAGAAATTGCTCTCTTTTTCTTAAAACGTTTATTCTGTCCAACTAGAATCTAAGCCGTCTGTGTACATCCAAAGAATGCAGAATTCTCTCCCCCTTGTTCTGTGGATTTGGATAAAAATTTGGCAGGTGAACAGTTTGGTTAAGGGCCACACTGGACACCACCTTAGGCATAAATGTTGGGTTTGTCCTCAGGGAGAACCTGTCTGGTTAAAACATGATAAAAGGTACCACAGCCATGAGTGCCTGTAGCTCTGAAACTCGTCTTGCAGAAGTTAGTGCTAGGAGCAGAGCTGTTTTCAGAGAGAAAAACTTTAAATCAGCAGTCGCAGCTGGCTCAAAAAAAGGCAGGGTGAGCTTTTCCAACACATAGTAGAGGTCCCATGCAGGCATTGGTAATCTCCTTGGAGGCCTTACATTTTTGGCACCTCTGAGGTACTGCTTTAATAAGAGATGAGAAAAGATTGGTGGCTCTGTATTGCAATGAGACAAAATGGCAGAGGCATGAATTTTAATAGATGAAAAAGATAGGCCTTTGTCCAGCATTTCAGTTAAGTATTGTAAAATCTGAGGAATGCACAGCTGTATCAGTTCCTTGTGTCTGGTTCCAAGCACAGAATCCCTTCCATTTTCCAGCATAACATTTTCTAGTACTAGGCCTTCTGGCTTCCAAAATGACATCCATCACAGCATTACTGAGAGGTGTGTTTTGTATGACTACATTATTCGCATTGCTGTCAGTTCTGAGTTGGCTGTGCAGGATCTGACGGTTTCTGGGACAGTAGATGAGGTATTTGAGGTAAGGCACTGAGACATACCAGTACTGGCGGGGCCAGTCTGGGGGCAATCAGTATCATCTTTGGCTTGTCCTGTCTGACCTTTAGGAGTACCTTGGGGAGGAGAGGCAGAGGGGGAAATGCATATACTGATAGGGCGTCCACTTTCCATGCTTGTCTGTGGTAAGACCTTGCGCAGAATCTTTTTAGTTGGTAGTTGTGAGGGGAGGCAAATAGATCTATGTCCGGGCATCCCCATTTCCTTGTTATCATGCTGAAGACTTGTGGGGAATCCATGAGGTTTCTGCTTAGTTCGTCTGCCAGAGTATTTTTCCTTCCTGGCAGTAACTGTGCCTGCAGATGTACTTGGTAAGTCAATGCCGTGTCCCACAAAGTCATGGCTAGTCTACAAAGGGGGGTAAGAATGTGTGCCCGCCTGCTTTTTATACACCACATGACGTGACATTGTCTATCAGTAGTTGTCCCAGATGAAGTAGGTCCTTGAAGGCAGTCAGGGCATTTTGAACAGCTAGCATCTCTTTTTGATTGATATCTAGATGCATTTGGTTTGAGGACCATGTGCCCTGAATGCATCTTCCTGCCAAGTGGGCCCCCCAGGCATAACTTGATGCATCCGTTGTTGGTGTCTGCCTGCCTGGGGGTAATGTGAATTGTTTGAGTCTTTCGGCTTTTCCCGGTTAGGGGTCGCCACAGCGGAACTACGGTCCACTAATGATTGGCAATAGATTTTTTTACGTGCAGAGTTTGTCAGCCCCTGACGCACAACCTTCAACGAAGGTACGCTCATTCACACGCGTCTCCACACAGAAGACGCTCTAGCTGAGAATCGAACAGCACAACGTCTTGCTGTAAAGTGACAATGCTAGCGAAGCACAATGCCCCTTGTTTTGGTGACAAGCCTTTGCCCACCATTGAAACTCCTGTTGCAGGCAGGGAAAGAGTAATCATAGATTCCAGGCTGTGGCAATGTTGAGTCCAAACACTTTTTAGGTACCACTGAAGTTTCCTCATATGCAGTCTTGCATATGGAATTAGTAGGATGCAGGATGCCATGAAGCCCAAAGCCTGGAGAATTTTTCTTGCAGATAACTGGGCATTTTCTGGCAACATTTTGAAATAGGCAGTCAGTTGCCTTTGTTTGTCTGGCGTGAGATAAGCCATCTGGGCAGTTGTATTTAAACTTGCACCCAAGAATATTATCTCTTGAGGGGGTACTAGTTTTGATTTCTTTTAATTGAAAATGTGTACCCTAGGCATGTTAGAAGTATTTTTACAAACGCCAAATGCTGTAGAAGAATGTCCTTGTTCTCTGCTTGAATTAGACAGTCGTCCAAGTAATTCCTCTGTCTGCAGAATTACTGGTGCCAGGCAATTTGTAAAGACCCTGAGCGCAAAAGATAAGCCAAAGGGCAGTGTAGAGAGTTGGTAATGCATTGAGCCAGCCTTGAATCTGAGGTATCTTCTGCATAACTGTCTGATTGGGACATGCAGGTATGCCTCTTTTAGGTCTAAAGTCACAAGCCATGCTTTCTTGCCCAATATGGGCAGAAGCTGCTGCAAAGTCAACATCTTGAATTTTGGTATATCCAGGAATGCGTTCAGAATAGATAGGTCCAGAATTGGCCTGCAGGCCTTGTCCTTTCTGGGGACCAAGAACAGTCTTGAGTAAAATCCTTGTCCCTGCTCTTGCTCTGGTACTTGTTGAATGGCCCCCCATGTCCATGAGGGATGGACTTGTTTTTGTGCCTCTGCCCAATGATTTTTTGGCAGCTCTGGCCAGCCGTCTGCCTTTGGCAGGGTATGGAAATGGAGCTTGTAGCCTTGTGACACTATATTCAGGATCCACTTGTCCTGGGTTATAATGTGCCAATTTTGAGAAAAAAGTGCTAATTTTCCCCTCAAGGGTGCTGCCAGGAGATAAGTGCTTGGTGCAGGCAGTGGTATGGTTGTGATTTGTCTTCTCCAACTTTGGAGGTAGAAGCACCAAATTGTTTGACCTGTATGAACCTTGAGCCTGGGATCTACCTCTACCTCTAGGGCGTTTGGATCTGCCCCTTTGAGGTCTGTCTGACACAGGAAAGGACCAATTCTTGGTTGGCCAGTGTCTACTAAACCTAGGTGGCTGTACTTGTAAAAAATCTTTGACAGTTTGCATAGATTTAGATTTGTCCTCCATTTTCTTTAACACCTCTTCTGCCTTAAAACCAAAGTATCATGCTGTAAAGGTACATCTAATAATTTAACTGACATGATCAGGCAGATTTTGTTCCTTTAACCAAGCATGCCTTCTTATTACAGAACCCCTAACTGCAGCCCCGCAGGAGGCCTCTAAAGAATCAAAACCACATTGCAAAGTATGCTTTCCAACTTGTTCAGCTGCATGCAATAAATCCTGCATTTCCTTGTTTTCTGCACATTCAGAGTTTAACATTTTCTGTTTAAGCAATGCCATGACATGTTGCTGATATTTGAGCATATGAAGCTGACAGTTTAAGGCCCTTGTAGCCAAGGTAGCAGATGTGTAAACCTTTTTTTCCCCATCTATCCAGTGCCCTAGAATCTCTGTCAGAGGGGGTAGGGTTTTTGCACCGGAAGCCTCAACTCATTTGGGACCCTGCAAAATAGTTTCTGGGTCTGCAGCAGGGTTTTTAAAAAGGAATTTATGAAAATCAGAAACCCTATAATATCTGTCAGGCTTAACAGGAGCTGGAGGTAGAGAGTCAGGGGTAAGACTAGACTGCGAAAAAACATCATCTACAATGTCTAACACAGGTGGAATGGCTAGTGGCCTGTGTTGAGGAAGTAAAAGGAAATCCCTGAGCCTCTTTTTAGATTCTGAAAAACCTTGGCTCTCCCAGTGGAAATGCTCCCTCATGGTATGCAAAGTTTCCCTAAAAGAATAGTCCTCTGGAGGTGAAGCTGAAGGAATAGATTCTTCAGCATCAGAATCCTCATAGGGAGTAAAAAAATAATCCTGATCAGAAGAGGAATCAGAAGAAATAGAAAGCTGATCTGAAGATTCATAGTCAGTCTCTTGCATAGGCCTCTTATCAGGAGGGGGATGGGAACCCCTGATCATGGTAATCAAGTCTTCGGCCATTTTGAGCATCTGTTTTTTGGGCATAGAGGCCTGTCCACGTGGCTCTTGAGTTTGTTTCTTTGCTTTAGAAGGTGCTTTAGCCTTTGTCTTTGAAGCTGAAGTCTGTTTGATGTAAAGATATTTTGGTCTGAATACACCCTCAGAAACCGGCGTCTGCTCAGTGGCTCTGGACCCATCTGAAGGAATAGCATCAGAGGCTCCAATACCTTGAGTTTCCAGCGGCATGGCCGACTCCATGTGGGAGTCTGTAGCGGCCTGCGACTCGAAAGTAGAGGTCATCAGGGGCTGCAAAAGCACCTCACTGAGAACCGGCGACTGGCTTGGAAGAAGTTTCGTCGGTTTTGGGCCTCTGTTGTCTCTCTCTCCTTTTCTTTACATTTTTTGTGAACTATGGTAGTCGGATGACTATCCGACGACATTTCTGGATAATTAAACCGGCGTCCAAAATAGTTAAAAGCAAAATCATACCGACGCTTAGTGGGTTGGTTAAATCTAGCACAAAACCGACAACCAGAAACGTTGGGATCAGGGCCTAGGCAAGGAATACATTAAGAACGAAAGTCCTTATGAGATATTTGCTTTCCACAAGAAATACAACTATTTACTTTTTCTGATATCGGTCTGGAGCAAGAAAAAAAGTTTCCCCAATGGGGTACTTAGATTTATTGAAGACTTCGGATCTGAAACTCGAACACGAAAATCTCAGGAGTCGGCCGACCGGCACTTGCGAACTGCTTCTGCTTTGGGCACCGTGCGGCAAGAAAGACTAAAGAAAATGGCGTTGGCTGATTCTATTATACTCCTGATGACCTGATGTCAGGGAAGGGTGAAAGCAGACGACGCAGGACCCAGGAATTTGGAATTCAGGCCGACTGAGGGCAACCTGCCAGCAGGATTACCCAAATGTAATGACTGCAACAGTGAAACATGAAGAACATCAGCTTTAGCCTCAGGAACTAAGTACGTCTGACATCCGGATGCCAGTACCTGTGCAAAGTAAAACCGATGTAGGCAGATGTCTCGCAAGAACGTCACCAGTGCAAGATTGCTCATCTGAAGCAGAAGTCTGCTGAGCAACTCCAGATCCAAATGACTAACTGAAAGCCAAGGCCAGTGTAAAAGATGAAGGACCAAACAGCATGTCTGGCTCCATATAGGTCTCGACAGAGGCCTGCGCCACCACCTCGGTCACAGAAGGGGGCTGCAAAAGCACCTTGCCTTCATCAGCAATATCGGGCCTCGTGGGACTGGTCAACAGTGAATGGCTGTCGTCAGAGGCCCTAAGCTTGCGTCTTTCTTTGTCTTTCTTGCTCTTGGGGAACTCTACCTTGGGACGATCGGCTGACACCAATGAACGATGTGAGGAAGAATGCAGACCAAGATGCCTAGCTAAGATTTCAGCCCTACGCTTAATCCTAGAATTGAACCGGGTGCAAAAACGAAAACTAGGGACATTTTGTTCCACACCTAGACAGGTAACACACACAGTATGAAAATCTCAGTGTGGAGTTGCAGCGGAGAAAATTGTTAACCTTATCTGAAAGGAGTTAAGTCAAGAGTGTGTTCCCTAATGGGGTACTTGGCTTTAGAAGATTTCTCTCTGGTGTGGACCGACCAGTGTACTGAAACTCTGCTTTAGGTTCCAATGTTAAGAAAGACTGAGGTCATGGCAGTATAAGCATGTAAAGGCACCTACACAACCCACCCTGAAACACAGAGGGGAGGAGGGAGATGGACTGCAGCAAGGGATCCTCGAACATCTACATTTATAGTAGGTACAAAAACTGTACTATGTTCTTCGGCCCTCCCTGCTGCAGTCCTGACTATTGGGTAGAATCCCAAAGCAGAGGTAAGGAGGCTGGCAAAATTAAAAGTAGCAGGAGCTGGTTGCCAGAAATGCTGTTGAAGTGGCAGTAGCCCTAGTGGAATCTAGTGAATCATAGCTGGAACCTCTTTTGCAATGATGGGCCATGAAAAAACAAATGCAAAAAGCCAATCCTAGAAATAGTTTGTTTTGACACAGGTTTAGGTTTGTGAACTTAAAGCAAAAAAGAAACAAGTAAACTGCTGAGACTGCCTAAAATCTTGTCCTGCTCAAATAATAACGCAATTGCCTGTGTACATCTAAAGTGTGCAAAATCTTTTCTTTTTATTTTGAGGATCTGCAAAAACAAAGGGCAAATGAATAGTTTGGTTTAAAAGCAAACACAGAAACACCTTAGGCATAAAAAGGATTAGATTAATGCATGATACCCTGTCCCAAGTGGAAAAAAAAAAAAGGGCTCTACAGTTATAAGGGCTAGCCCGCTCAAAAGGGTTGTAGAGTAAGTTTTTCCAACAGAGATCCCAAGAGTAGCTCTCAGCGGGGGGGGTCTTATATTCTTGCCCCTCTAAGAAACTGCTTGAACAATTGTCCAATAACTCAGTAAGATATTGAAGAAATCTCCAATTCTTTGCTGTACACCAAAATCTTCCTCTTCCATTTTTCAGCAGCGTCCTAGTACTCAGTAGGCCTTCTCTAGCTCATAATCACATTTAAAACTACTTTCTGTTGTGTAGAAACCCCTTTGTGCAATACTGTTGCAGGCTTAACGCAGTCTCCCATAAAATGAGCTCCCAAGCAGTGTCGAGGCATCTGTCGTTAAAATCTGACTTCTGGCCGGGTCACAGAGAGAAGAGTCCCTTTAGGTGACATTCCTGAGCCCACCACAATAATTCCTTTTGAAGGCAAGGTATTATTTGTCCATACATTTTTGAGATACCATTGCAGCTTCCTCATATGCAAGTTTATATTGGAGCACCAGAATAATGCCATGAACGTGACAGACTCTTTTGTGTCGGGGGTTAAAAGGCCATCTGGGCTGCTGTATTCAGTCTCATGTCTTGAGAGGGTACTAGACTGGACTTTATTAATACTCTGGTGCTCTAGATAAGCAAAGGGCAATGCAGAGAAGCTTCCTTGAGATCCAAAGTTACCATCCAGTGATCCTCGCCCAGCAGAGGTAACAGTTGCTGTAATAGGAACAGGAATAAATCCCAAGCCCCCCTTTGACACACAGGGACTGGCTGAATAGCCCCTATCTGGAGTAACTGAGAAACTTGCTTGAGAGCCTCTTTTCTTTGTGGAGGAGGAATAAAATCTGTACCCGTGATGAATGATATCCAGCACCCATCTGTCTTGAGTGATTAAATCCCAATTTTCTTTGAAAGAGACAATCTTCTGGTTCTTGTGAAAGGACGGAAGGACCCCTGCCCTCACCAGAAGTCTGAGCAGGTGAACTGTCTGATCTAGGCTAAACGAACCTTTGAGCCCTGCCCCCTACCTAGACTGGGAACCATAAGCAGGATATAAACAACACATCAGACTGTAAAGGAGCATCCAAAATCCATCCTTCAACCATGCATGTCTGCGAAGAACAGAACTAGTAGCAGCCACCCGAGGAGGCCTGAACAGCATCAAATTGTTCAGACACATGAACCAAATCCAGCAATTCTTTACACTCAATACCTTCAATTGTGAAAGGAGATAATTCTGATATTTCAGCATATGAAATTGACAATTAAAACCCTCATGGCTAGAGTGGAAGAAGTATATACTTTCTTACCCCACCTATCTTATCAGAGGGTACAGGATTTTTAACAACAGAAGCTTATGAGCTTGGGCACCCTATAATACCTATCAGGCTTAACAGGAGCAGAGGGCAAGGAATCAGGGTTCAGAGAAGCCTCTGCAAAACATCCTCCACCATTCAACACAGGAGGAATAGCTAGTAATCTTGGCCTTCCCATTTTAAAGTGCTCCCTCATGGAGTGAAGAGTCTCTGAATGAAAAATCCTCAGGAGGAGCTCGAGCCTGTGAACACTGTTCAAAAACTATCCAACTCCTGTTCCACCCTAGGCCCCTTCCTAAAAAGAAGCTTTGGCATTGGGAAGAGAGGGAAGAACAGCCACCTGAAGCCCCCCCTCAGCCTGGCCTACTTCCTGAGAGGGCACATCCTGTAACAGTAAGATGAAGCAGGCGGCGCGAATATCCGGCGGCATAGTATAACGCACCCAAACCCAAACACTAACCCAGTGCAAATCCCTCTTAATATAGCGCGCTTGTTAAAATCTAGCACAAGAGCGCAACCAACAATAAACAAGGTATACACAATGTATGATAATCCCTATGCGGTATCTGCTTCCGACATCCGGTAATACTGGGAGGCAAGAAAAAAAAAAAATGTTCCAACGGGTTACTTAGCCAACTCATCGGCTGGTTCCTTTTATACCCAAGCATACTGATATCAGGGTAGGACATCTGCCAGCCTTGGGAAGAGGGTAGATTTTACTCTGGTAGTCAGGCCGTCCATGCCTGGGCAGCTGTATTTAAGCTTGCACCCAGGAATATTATCTCTTGAGAGGGCACTAGTTTTTATTTTTTTTCTTTACTGTGTACCCTAGGAAAATAAGTAATCTTTTTACAAACGCCAGATGCTTTAGTAGAATGTCCTTGCTCTCTCTGCTTGAATAAGGCAGTTGTCCAAGTAGGGATAAATTTGAATTCCTCTGCCTGCAAAATGCAATTACTGGTGCCAGGCATTTTGTGAAGACCCTGGGCGCAGTAGATAAGAGAAAAAGGGCAGTGCAGAGAATTGGTAGTGCATTGAGCCAGCTATGAATCTGAGGTATCTTCTGCAAGATTGTCTGATTGGGACATGCAGGTATGCCTCTGAGGTCCAAAGTTACGATCCAAGCCTTCTTGCCCAGCATGGGCAGAAGTTGCTGCAGTGTCAACATTTTGAATTTTGGAACGTCCAGAAAAGTATTTAGAATAGACAGGTCCAGTACTGGTCTCCATGCTTTGTCCTTTCTGGGTACCAAGAAAAGCCTGGAGTAAAATCCTTGTCCCTGCTCTTGCTGTGGTACTCACTGAATAGCCCTCATGTCCATGAGAGATGAAATTTGTTTTTGTGCCTCTGCCCACTGATTGTGTGGCAGGTCTGGCATACCTTTTGCCTTTGGAAGGGAGTGAAAATCTAACCTGTAGCCCTGAGAAACAATATTCAGTACCCATTTGTCCTGGGTGATCATGTGCCGATTGTGTGAAAAAAGCGCTAGCTTTCCCCCCTAAGGGTGTTGCCAAAAGATAAGTGCTTGGCATTGGCAATGGGAAGTCATTGGGACTGTTTCCTATATGGTCGTGATTTGTCTTCTCCACTTTTGGAGGTAGAAGCACCCCATTGTTTAGGCCTGTATGAGACTTGGGGCTGAGATCTGCCTCTAGAGCATCTGTATCTGCCTCTTTGTGGTCTGCCTGACACTGGAAAGGACCACGTCTGAGAAAGCCAGTTCCTGCTAAATCTTACTGGCTGAACCTGTAAGAAATCCTTTACTGTCTGCATAGATTTCACTTTATCCTCCATTTTCTTTAACACCTCTTCTGCCTTAACACCAAAGTGTCATGCTGTAATGGAGCATCCAATAATTTTGCTTTAACATGATCAGGCAGATTTTGTTCCTTTAACCAAGCATGCCTTCGAATGATGGAGCCTGTAACAGCGGCTCTGCAAGAGGCCTCTAGTGAATCAAAACCAGATTGCAAAGTATGCTTTCCCACTTGTTCAGCTGCATGCAATAAATCCTGCATTTCTTTGTTTTCAGGACATTCAGAGTTTGTCTGCATTTTCTGTTTTAGCAGAGACATTGGGTATTGCTGATATTTAAGTATATGAAACTGGCAATTTAAAGCCCTTACAGCCAAAGTAGCAGAGGTGTAAACTTTTTTCCATCTGTCCAGTGCTCTAGAATCCCTATCAGAGGGAAAAGGGTTTTTTCCAGTGGAAGCCTTGACTCCTTTGGGACCCTGAGAAATAGCTTCTTGGTCAGCAGCAGGGTTTTTATATAGAAATTTGTGGGAATCTGGAACCCGGTAGTACCTATCTGGCTTAACTGGTGCAGGGGGTAAAGAGTCAGGAGACAGACTGGACGCTGAAAATACAACAATGTCTAGTACAGGTGGAATAGCAAGAGGTCTGTGCTGAGGCAATAAAAGAAAATCTCTGAGCCTTCTCTTAGATTCTGAATAATCTTGGCTCTCCCAGTGGAAATGCTCCCTCATGGTGTGCAGGGTTTCCCCAAAAGAATAGTCCTCAGGAGGAGAGGCTGAAGGGATAGATTCTTCTGCATCAGAGTCCTCATAGGGAGAAAGAGAGAATCCCTGTTCTGAAGAGGAGTCAGAGGAAATGGAAACCTGATCAGAGGAATAATAATCAGTGTCTTGCCTAGGCCTTTTATCAGGAGGGGGATGGGAACTCCTGATCAAAGTAATTAGGTCTTTGGCCATTTTGAGCATCTGTTTCTTAGGCATGGAAGTCTGTCCAGGAGAATGCTGTACTTGTTTCTTTGTCTTTAAAGCTGTTTTAGTCCTAGTCTTGGATGCTGAGGTTGGCTTGATATAAAGCGGTGTACGTCTGAAAACACCCTCAGAAGCAGATGCCTGCTCAGCGGCTCCGGACCCATCTGAGGGATTAATTTCCGAAGGCCCAATGCCTTGAGTATCCAGAGGCCTAGTGGTCTCCAGGTGGGAGTCGGAGGTGGCCTGTGGCTCTGAGGTAGTGGGTGTCAGGGGCTGTGAAAGCGCCTCACTGAGAACTGGCGAACCGGCGACTAGCCTAGAGGAGGCTTCATCGGTTTTGGACCTCGGATGCCTGTCCTTTTCTTTCTCCTTGCACTTTTTATGAACTCCGGTCGTCAGCTGTTCCGACGGCATTACATAGTTAAACCTTCGGCCAAAGTAATGAAATGCAAAATTGTTCCGACGCTTAATAGTGCATTGGTTAAATCTAGCAGAAAACTGACAACTAGCAACGTCGTGGTCAGAGCCTAGGCAAGGAATACAGTTAGAATGAAAATCCTTATGAGGTATTTACTTCCCACAAGAAATACAATTGTTAACGGTTTCTGACATCGGTCTGGAGCAAGAAAAAAGTTTGCCCAACCGGGTACTTAGCTTTATTGAAGACTTCAGATCTGAAATTCAATTTCGAAAATCTCAGGAGTCGGCCGACCGGCACTTGCGAACTGCTTTTGCTTCAGGCACCGCGCGGCAAGAAAGACTGAAGAAAATGGTGTCGGCTGCATCTTATATACCTCTGGCGCACTGACGTCAGGAAAGAGGCGACAGCAACAGACGCCGGACCAGGACTTTGGAATTCAGACTGACTGCGGGTAGCCTGCCAGCAAGATAACCAGAGTGTAATGACTGAAACAGTGAAACATGATGAACATCAGGAAATTCCACAAGTCAGGACTGCAACAAGGAAACATGACCATCAGTACATTCATTGCTACCAGACTACAAAGTTCCACCATTTCCCTACACAATGGACTGTACGCACTTGTGACTGCAAGTAAGGAATGCTTGGTCCACATGTCCATTTACTGATTTACCCTCTAACAGCAGCTTATGTCGCGCTTTAAAGCAGTGTCATAAAACTGAATTTGGTCCATACATTATTAAACTGGGCTAAGTGCTGACTGCATTACTACTTCAGGAAGGCTGCTCTAATAATCTGTAATCCTCAACTTGGAACCACTTCCTCACATCTACCCCAAGGCAGCTATTTTCCAACTGTACTTGTTTTTACATCTTCCTGAAAGCTGGCAGTTACCTTGACTCCAACACCACCTGGAGACCACTCCGGTCAAACTCTTGATGCAAGAAATCTGGACAAAGCCAAAAATAATGGGTGGACAAAGGCACAAAAGTAGAGAATTTAAATACTGCTCATAAACTTAGCGACTGCCAAAATTAATAGGTTTCACATTATGCATTTTTTTAAGGAAATGAAGTCTGAAAGTCAAATGTTTGTTGTTTAGTCATTTGCCAGAAAACCACAAATTTTATGATGAACAGACTGAAAAATGAGGCAAAAATCTGGACAGTTACGAGGTATGCTTGAGACATTTAAATTTCCATAATCTCTCATTATTCAGCACTACACACAGAATAAGCTCTCATAGCTCCCCTTTATATGTTTTCGGGTGAAAAACATTTACCATGTTTGCTACCCCTGTCTAAGCGGTTTCAATAAAGCTACAGGCCCTATTAAATGGGTAGTATATCCTTTTCCCAATAAAAAACTGCCTCATGTCTCTCCCTTGCACCCTTAGATTCAATCAGTGTTTTTGACAGTATATCATTTTCAAGAAGCCTGTTCTAAACAAAAACTACCTTGTGAAGAAATGCTTCTTACCAAATCCCCTGAAACCTCTACCCTGCTTGCATCTTCAAATTATGTACCCTTGTTCTCGTATGTTCCTGTGCATCTGTGTGTTCAAGAGTACAAATGTATAACACTGAATCTCTCTCATGCCTTCTTCAAAAATGGCAGAATTATTCAACTGGAAACAGTGAGGAACAGCTCTTGTAATGCTAAAATATCTCAGTAAAAGACCGTCTTCCCTGCCACTGATGTCACACTTCTTGCTTAATGTTACTTGAGATCTGACTAAGCTACACAAGGCCTCATATTACAGCTTCCCAGACACTTTACCCAACGATGAAATTATATTTTACAATATTAGAGTGCTGCCAGCTCTGCTTTATTCTTTTAATTTATTTACTTACACATTCCCATGTATCAACTCGTCACCTTTTTTTCAGGCCTTCTGCTGCACCACATATACAACAGCTGAAAGATTGGCCTGCTACTAATCCCCATGGTAAGCCAGTTGCATAGGACCATAACATAAAAATATAGGTTACAATACATTCACTGCTGCAACTCTCACTTTAGGCATTTCTGCCTGCATGAGCCCAATGGCTGGTGAAAGTGACAAGAGCTTTCAACCTCCCCCTTCAGGCCTAACAGGCACCCTTCCCAATCGATGTAGGCGAGCAGAGTCTTAATGTTTTTCTTACTCGTAGCAGTTTCAGAAATGGCTCCAGTGAGGCAAAGCACTACCCAAAGGATAACTCATCCCAAGTGGAAGAGAACAACTAGGACTCTTCCAAGCCTGCTTCTACAGGGAAAATTCATCTCTTGAAGAAATATTTAACCAATGCGAGACAAGAATGAAGTGTATCCTGGATACTCGCCCAAACCCAAAGCAGAAGGGGAAAAAATGGAGGGAGGGAATCTGTACTACAGCAGTGAATATACTCCAACATCTACATTCAAGTTAAGTTCCTACAAAACTGTGCTATGTACTTCATAAATCATGGAAAACAGGGTGGCTGGCCTATAGCACAGCCTCTGGTATTCGGGCCGACTGAGGGCTACCTGCAGCCCGATAACCCAAGTATGATGACTAACAGTGAAACACGAAGAGCATCATCAAGTCCTACGTGGACTGTCTGAAATCCTTATCCAGGTATTCTGTCTCCTACAGTACAGACTGCTGTGCGACAATCCACACCCAGCCTGCATGGCATCCTCTGATCCCACACTGATGGCTATGCTGCAGATCCACAAAACAAACAGCATCAGAAATACCGGTTCTATAAACCTAAACCAAATCTGCAACAAAACAGGACATGTTAGACGGATAGGAATGTGTCTCAAAGATTACCCCCTTCTCCTTCCCATCCGTGGTCATCCTTAACCATATTCAAACGTAACTTGGACCAATGAATGAGAAATCTCTAATTTGCCTATGGTTTAGCAATTATGTCCTTAAATGTGTAGGGGGCTTCTCCTGAATGTTCAAGTGTGCACAAACCTATACTGAAAGTATAACATTTCTTAGGTATTGACATCATCAATATTTTGATAAATTTGGAGTAAGCTTGGCTAGGCTTAAAATGGCTCTAGGGCCAATGAACTAGCCTTTTAAAAAAAAAGGGGGGGGGCTAAAATTCACAATCCAGGTTTCACCCAAACAGTGGGGCAAGAGGTACCTCTAAGAATGCTACTAGTGTTCCGTTATTCAAAATCCACCATTACATTTCATATACTCCAATGTACTGCTCTGCCACCCCTACCAGCTAGGACAGGAGTAACTAAACGATATTCTATTTCCTTTCACTGTGCATATGGTCTCCCACAGCTTTAGTACCAAACAAACAAAGCATCTTCTTTCCCAGAGTTCTAACATCTTAACAGAATCCCATTAATCAGCTTCCTTCTCCAGAGGATGTGTTATGGAGGGGGGGAGGGGGGTGCATGACACCCTCATTCAGGTCTCCTCTGTGAAAGTTTTAGTCACCACTGTTTGCTGTCTTCAATGACCAATCATTCAAATTCCCTACATACTTTATCAGCTGTATCAGGATTTCACTACCATGTCCATCAGTCTTCTCTTTTCTCGGCAAAATGGTCTTGGCCAACAAATTATCCATGCCCTATTAAATAAATGTCGAAGCACAGAGTGCGTACCAGACAAGTTGCTGATAAAGTAGTCAATGACCTCTCCAGTTCAATGACTGTCTGAGGCTTATGACTTTAGTCAAGTTCAACAGTCAGTTATGAATGAATGAATCCCAGCAACTGAAGACACTGGAATGTAGTTCTTATCAGCATTCAGACCTCTGATCAGGCAGACTCTAGATCCAAAAAAATAAAAGAAAACAAAGAAACCATAAAACTTGAAAGAATAAAGTAAATCGCACTGGATGGCTAAAGGATGGCTGCCCCAAGAATGTACAGTTTTGCACCTACCTTAAATGTAGATGTTCAAGTGTTCACACTGCTGCAGTCATCACACACTTGGGTTATCCTGCCATCAGGCAGTCCAGCAGTCGGGCCAGAGTTCCAAAGTCTTGGTCCGGCGTCGGTAGCTGTCGCTTCTTCCCTGACGTCAGTGCGCCAGGGGGTATATAAGATGCATCAGACGCCATTTCCTTCAGTTTTTCTTGCCCCAGATGTCAGGTGCCCCCAAGTAGGTAGGCAATACATATTGCTAATAAAACATATATAAGAAATAAAAACAACACCTTCAGTTACAATCAAATACACCACAAAGGTTGTACAAGATAGAAAGGTATAGATAAGTCCAGCTAGGACAGAGGGGATAGAGGGAGGGTAACCTGGACTGCAGCAGTGTGAACACTCTAACATCTACATTTATGGTAGGTACAAAACTGTACTATGTTCATGTTACACTGTTGCAGTCATCACACTTTGGTTGAATCCCAAAGCTAAGACTGGGCGGTTGGTACTAAACAGGGTTTGGAGAAGCTAGTAGGCCCTACAGAACTGCAGTGGCAAAGCCAGCTCTGGTTTTTGAGTGTAGAGGTAAGTGGTAGTGCTTGGTGAAGATGTGCACTGAACTCCAAGTTGCAGCCTCCAAAATATCCTTGGTTGGTACCCCTCTGAGAAAGGCTGCTGATGTTGCTGTAGCCCTGGTGGAATGGGTCCTAATGTTACCACGTACAGGTTTCCCATGGTGTGTGTAGCAGAAACGGATACAATGTCCTATCCATTTTGAAATGGTCTGTTTTGAGATAGCCTTTCCTTGTGACCCTGCAGCATAGGATACAAAGAGCTGGTCAGATTTTCTGAAAGCCTTAGTTTTATCGAAGTAGAAACATAACTGCCTGTGAATGTCCAAAGAGTGTAGGAGCCTTTCCCCTTTATTCTGGGGGTTTGGATAAAAGGTGGGCAAATGAATGGTTTGGGTTAGAGCCACACTGGATACCACCTTTGGCATAAAGGAAGGGTTAAGTTCGTAAAGAGACTCTGTCTTGATGAAAAATGATGAAAGGCTGTACTGCCATTAGTGCCTGTAGTGCTGAGACTCTTCGTGCTGAAGTTATTGTTAGCAGCAGGGCAGTTTTCCATGATAGAAATTGTAAATCAGCTGTAAAAGCTGGTTCAAAGGGCGGTACTGTAAGTTTTTCCAAAACAAAATTGAGATTCCCAAGTTGGTGTTGGTGCACTCTGGGGCGGTCTTATGTTCTTAGCCCCTCTGAGGTACTGTCTTAGTAATGGATGTGAAAATATAGGAGGATCCGTATTGTAATGAGCTGAAATAGCTGAAGCGTGGATCTTAATAGATGAAAAGGAAAGGCCTTTGTGCAACATCTCAGTTAAATATTGCAGAATCTGAGGAATATTTGGGACAAGAGGATTTTGGCCTGTAGCCTGGTTCCAGGCGCAGAATCTTTTCCATTTGTCCGAGTAGATTTCCCTGGTGCTGGGCCTCCTGGCCTCCAGAATGACATCCATAACAGCTTTAGGGAGAAGTGTTGACTGGTTGTTTAGGTAATCTGCCATGCAGCCAAATTTAAAGTCTTGAGCTGGCTGTGTAGAATCGGACTGTTTTGCTGAGTCAGCAGGTGTGAAATTTGAGGTAAAATCCATGGTGGGCCTTGAGCCATGTTCCTTAGTATTGGATACCAGTGTTGGCGTGGCCAGTCTGGAGCAACGAGTATCATTTGTGGCGCCTCTAATCTGGCTTTCAGCAGCACCTTTGCCAGAAGAGGCAGTGGAGGAAAGGCATACACTGTTAATGTTTTCCAACTGAATGAGAGGGCGTCCAATTTCCAAGCTAGTGTGTGGTATTGTCCTTGTGCAAAATTTCCGTAGTTGGTAGTTTTGGGGGGAGGCAAACAGATCCATGTCTGGGCTCCCCCATTTTTGAGTTATCATTGTGAATACTTGTGGATCTAGTTTCCACTCGTGAGGATCCATGATATTTCTGCTTAGTTCGTCTGCCAATGTGTTTTTCTTTCCTGGCAGGAATTGTGCTTGTAGTTGAACTTGGTAGGTCAGTGCTGTGTTCCACAAGGTTATTGCTTGCCTGTATAGCGGGTAGGAATGTGTGCCCCCATGTTTGTTTATGTACTACATCACTGTTGTGTTGTCCATATTTATTAGGAGTTGTCCTGGATGTAGGAGGTCCTTGAAAGCTGTTAGGGCATTTTGTACAGCTAGCATCTCTTTTTGATTGATGTGGAGATGCATTTGATCTGCAGACCATTTGCCCTGAATACACTGTCCTGCCATGTGTGCTCCCCCAGGCGTAATCCGATGCATCTGTTATTGTTTGCCTGGCTGTGGGTAAGGTAAAAGGCTGACCCTTGTTGAGGTGACATGCCTGCGCCCACCATAGAAACTCCTGTTGAAGGCAGGGAATGAGTGGTATTATTGTTTCCAAGCTCTGGCTGTGTTGAGTCCATACGCTTTTCAGGTACCATTGTAATTTCCTCATATGCAGTTTGGCATATGGTATTAGTAGTATGCAAGATGCCATGAATCCCAAGGCCTGCAGAATTTTTCTTGCAGGGAGTTGGGTCTTTGTTGCCATCATTTTGAAGTATTGAGTCAATTGTCCTTGCTTGTCTGGCGTGAGATAAGCCATCTGGGCCATTGTATTTAAGCTGGCACCCAGGAATATTATGTCTTGTGAGGGCACTAGTTTTGACTTCTTTTTGTTTACTGTGTACCCTAGGCAACTTAGTAGTTTTTTTTTTACAAACGCCAGATGTTTTAAAAGAATGTCCTTGCTTTCTGCTTGAATAAGACAGTCGTCCAGGTATGGGTATATTTGAATTCCTCTTTGTCTGCAGCATGCAATTACTGGTGCCACACATTTTGTGAAGACCCTGGGCGCAGTAGATAAGCCAAAGGGCAGTGCACAGAACTGGTAATGAGTTGAACCTGCTATAAATCGGAGGTATCTTCCGCAATTTTGTCCGATAGGGACATGCAGGTATGCCTCCTTGAGGTCAAACGTTACTAGCCAAGCCTTCTTGCCCAGCATGGGAAGAAGTTGCTGTAGTATGAGCATCTTGAATTTGGGTACTTCCAGGTATGTGTTTAGAATTGAAAGGTCCAGAATGGGTCTCCAGGCTTTGTCCTTTCGGGGAACCAGAAAGAGTCTCGAGTAAAATCCTTGTCCTTGCTCCTGTGTAGGAACCTGTTGAATGGCTCTCATGTCCATGAGTGCTGTAATTTGTCTTTGAGCCTCTGCCCATTGATTTGGCGGCACGTTTGGCATTCCTTTTATCCTTGGTAAAGTGTGAAAGTGGAACCTGTATCCTTGAGATACAATATTTAGGACCCATTTGTCTTTTGTGATGATGTGCCAGTTGCCTGCAGAAAGTGCAAGTTTTCCTCCCAAGGGAGCTGCCAAGAGGGATTTGCATGGCAGTCTGAGGGGTAAATCATTGTGTTTGTCTTCTGACAGTTTGAGACCGGTCTTCTCCTCCTTTCTAGGTTGTGGCACCCCATTGTTGAGGCTTGTAAGAGCCTTGCGGCTGACCTCTGCCCCTTGGGCGTCTGTATTTGCCCCTCTGTGGTCTGTCAGAAGTTGGAAAGGACCAGTTTTTGGTTGGCCAATTTCTGCTGAAACAAGTGGGTTGAACCTGTAAAAAATCCTTGACAGTCTGCATAGATTTTGCCTTTTCCTCCATTTTCTTTAAAACCTCTTCTGCTTTTACACAAAATAAAACATCCTGTTGTAAAGGTGCATCCAATAACTTTACTTTAACGTGATCAGGTAAAGTTTGTGCTTTTAACCAAGCATGCCTATGAATGACAGACCCTGTTACTGCTGCTCTACAAGAAGCTTCCAATGAATCAAATCCACATTGCAAAGTATGCTTTCCCACTTGTTCAGCTGCATGCAACAAATCCTGCATTTCCTTGTAATCAGGCTGCTCTGTATCTGTGATCATTTTTTGTTTCAATTAAGACATCAAATATTGTTGATATTTCAGCATGTGAAACTGGCAATTTAAGGCCCTCATAGCCAGAGTAGCTGAGGTATATACTTTCTTTCCCCATCTGTCTAGTGCTCTGGAATCCCTTTCAGAGGGTACAGGATTTTTAGCAATAGAGGCCTTAACCCCTTTGGGACCCTGGGAAATGGTTTCTGGGTCAGCAACAGGACTTTTATACAGGAATTTGTGTGAGTCAGGGACTCTGCAGTATCTGTCTGGTTTGGCTGGTGCAGGAGGTAATGAATCTGGGTTAAGGCTAGATTCTGAATAAACATCATCCACAATGTGTAACACGGTGGAATAGCAAGGGGTCTGTGTTGGGGTAGTAAAAGGAACTCTTGGAGCCTTTTCTTAGAATCAGAGTAATCCTGGCCTTCCCAGTGGAAATGTTCCCTCATGGTATGTAAAGTTTCCCCAAAAGAGTAGTCTGCTGGGGGAGATGCTGAAGGAATAGACTCTTCAGCATCAATCTTCATAAGGGGGAAAAGAGTATTCCTGTTCCTCAGAAGAATCTGAGGAAACGGAAACCTGGTCAGACTAAGCGTAGTCCTCCTCCTGTCTAGGCCTTTTGTCAGGAGGGGGATGGGAACCCCTGATTAGGGTAATTAAGTCTTCAGTCATCTTAAGCATCTGTTTCTTAGGCATGGGGGCCTTGTACTAGAGACTGCTGTACAGGCTTCCTTACTTTTAAAGGAGTTATCAGCTTTGCATAGGATTTAACAGTAAGTGTAGTTGGTCTGAAGACACCTTCAACAACTGAAGGCGTTACAACTGCACCGGAATCCCCTTCAGCCATGGAGTCGGAAGAGCCTAAAGATAAAGGCTCTGGTGGCCCAATCTCCGTTTGGGAGTCTGATGCAGCCTGGGGTTCTAAATCAGCAGTCGCCAGGGGCTGCCTAGGCACCTCACTGAAAAACGGAGAACTGGCGACTGGCCTAGCAGAGGCTTGGAGTCTGGTTTTGGTCTCTGCTGCCTGTCCTTATCTTTGCATTTTTTATGCATCCTAGTCGTCGGTTGCTCCGACAGCATGGTATAATTAAATTTTCTACCAAAATAATGTTGGGCGAAATCAAACCGACCTTTAATAGTTCGTTTGTTAAACCTAGCACAAAACCGACAACCTGTGACGTTGTGGTCTGGGCCTAGGCAAGGAATACAAGAAGAATGAACATCATTATGAGGTATTTGCTTCCCACAAGAAATGCAATTATTAACTGTTTCTGACATCAGTTTGAGGCAAGAAAAGGTTCCCCAACGGGGTACTTAGCTTTATTGAAGATTTCGGTCTGAAATTCGATTTGAAAATCTCAGGAGTCGGCCGACCGGCACTTGCGAACTGCTTCTGCTTCGGGCACCGTGCGGCAAGAAAGACTGAAGAAAATGGTGTCGGATGCATCTTATATACCCCTGGCGCACTGACGTCAGGGAAGCGACAGCAACCGATGCCGGACCAAGACTTTGGAACTCTGGCCGACTGCGGGACCACCTGATGGCAGGATAACCCAAGTGTGATGACTGCAGCAGTGAAACACGAACATCAGTAAAAATATATCACAGAAAACTTATGACCAAAAAAGTAAGACTCCAGAAAGCAGTAAAATCCCAGAAAACTGAACTCTGGATAATGTCATTAAAATAACGAAACCTCTCACAAAAAAGGATAATGCACCTGACAACAGGTGGTGAGTCGCTTACAACTCCCTTAACTAAATATTTAAGGCTGCAGCAACACAGTACATCACCTTTTTTTTCATGTAGGTATCAGATGCCCAAGCTTCTGGTAAAATTGAAACCGCTCCAAAAAAAATAAGTTTTGTACTCACCATAACGTGACAGGTTTGTTGTCCTTGATTTCACCTTCCTTCTTGTTGGTTGGATTCGGAGCCGATCCTAGTCTGACTAGGCCGCATTCTAAAGCTCGAGAGCTTCCACTGGCTCGAGGCTGGACCCTATCCCAACATGCCTAACGAGAGTTACCAAGATCTTATTCATGATAACCCATAACACCAGACTAAAATATGCAAACAGACATTTATATAATCTATACATACACACAATTATTTTATATATATAAGGCAGGAAGGGAATCAAGGCCTATATAGCCAAAAGATGGATAATTTCTCTCAATCATCCAGGAGGAGGAAGGAGGGTGGGATATAAGAAGGAAGATGAGATCAAGGACAACAAACATGGAACGTTATGGTGAGTACATAACTCTTTATGCTATGTTGTCCCTATCTTGCCTTCCTTATTGGGAACATTGTCCCCAGCACCTTCTTCTTGGGTGGCTCAATGGAAAAGACTCTTCAGGGCCGTGGAACCAAAGGATGCCCTGTTACAGGAGGCCACATCCTCTTTGTAATGAGTGATAAAGGTATGGGGGTTAACCCACGCAGTTGCCGCACAAACCAAGTCTAAAGGCAGTCTGGCCTGAAATGCAGTAGAGCTAGACAAGGCCCTAGTTGAGTTCATAGGTTGGTACTAGGCTATCGGCCATAGGGCCTATACAAGCCTAGCCATAACAATTCCCTGGCTATTTCTTCCCACAATATTTACTTCCTTGGACCCCTGTCTAACAAGGTGACTGACGTGATCCCCGGGGTGAATTTCCCATCTCCCATCCAATTGTCAAGGTTCCTTTTGAAGAGGGACAAAGATGCGCTCTGCTTGACATGTATGGGCAGTCTATTCCAGAGTCTGGGGAGTCTCTGGGTCAGGAAACTATCCCTCCAGCATGTTTTGTTCATTGTGATGACAAGGTTTAGATCCCTGGAGCGTGTGGCTCTGAGGGATTGGGATTTTCTTTAAGTGGAGCATGTCCAACAGCTCTGGGTTTGACATGGCCTTATATGTTAAGCAGAGATTGCCTCAGAGTAGATGATATGAGACACAGTATAGCTGAAGTTTTTTTTTTTAAGATGGTCAGCATAGGGCATCTGCTTTAGGCCTGTGATTCTTTTAGTGAGGTATTTCTGCTGCCTTTCCAGTTGTTGCAGATGTCTTGAGAGGTACATACCAAACGGGGCGTTGTACTCTATAATGGGTCTAATGAGAGATGAGTATAGTGGGACAATGACCTCCTTTTTTCTGGATGAAAAGCCCTTAGTGATGAGGTGTGCCACATAGGATTTCCTGACTCTTGCGGCGATGTGGTTATAGAATGTGAGACCACTGTCCACCTGTGTCCCCAAGACTCTTATCACACTTTCGGTGTTTAATGTACTGCTACCTATGTAGTAATTCGCAGGTACATGTTTTTTCCCAATGGTGATAACTATACATTTCTTGGCATTGAGCTGGAGTCCATGGCTCTGGCACCAAACATCTGCTTCTGTAAGGCCTCGAATTTGTCCTGGCAGCTGTTTGATCTGTGAGTTAGACGTAAGTGATAGCATCTGAAAGCCATTTTGATGGTTACTTTTGAGACCGAAGTTCCCTTTGTTTTCTGCACGGATACAAACAATTGGTGAGATTTTCTGAATTCCTGTGTCCTGTGCAAGTAAAAACTTAACTGTCTATGAACATCCAGTTGGTGTTTATATTCTGCCTTGTTGCCATGATTCGGGAAGAATACAGGTAGTTCTATTGATTGATTCAGATTGGATTCTGAGCAAACTTTTGGTAGGAAGGAGGGGTTGATTCTGAGAGAAGCACTATCTTTGTGAAAAATTAAATAAGGGGGACAAATGGACACAGCTTGCAATTCTGATACCCTCCTAGCTGAGATAATGGCAGTCAAGAAAATAGTTTTCAAAGTCAAGAATTTTAGCGAACAAGTATTAGCCGGCTCGAAAGGAGGAAGAATCAAGGCAGCTAGGACTAAATTTAGATCAAGGAGGGGGGTGGTTCTCTTATTGGGGGTCTCAAGAGGACAGTACCTTTTAGAAAAGCTTTGCATAGCTTGTGGGACATAACGGTTGAGCCCATTTCTCCCACATGAAAGTTGGAAATAGCAGCCAGCTAAACTCGGAAAGCTGCTGCATCTTGGTTAAAGGTTTCAGTGAGAAATTAGAGGATCTTGGAAATAGGTGCTGTAAAAGGATCAATACTATTTTGGCTGCCCAACAAGAGAACCGCTTCCATTTGCTAGTATAAAAGTTTTCTCATTGAGGATTTGAGAGAGGAAATTAAAACATGTTGTATGCAGGGGAGATCGTCAGGAAGCCTGGCTAAGATGGGAAGTGCAGGAACCAAGCTGTCAGCTTGAGAGTCTGTATGGAAAAATGGAGCGTGCCCAACTGATACACCAGTAGATTTGGAACAGGGTCCAGGATCCAAGGCTCCTCCTGAAGATTGGGACATAGAAACAGAAAACAGATTTGATGAGGCCAGTAAGGGGCAATGAGTATTAGTTTGCAACCCAACGATTTTGCTTTCTGAAGAACCTTGGGTATTAGAGAGAACGGGGGAAAGGCATACAGAAGTCCCGGGGGCCAATCGTGAATAAGTGCATCCCTGGGTGACTGTCACAGTGGGGGGGGGGCGCTAGGGCGAAGTAGCTGTTGTATTTGGTACTGATGCAGGTGACAAAAAGGTCGCAGCAAGGCTGGCCCCACTTGCAAAAAAACTGGTTTGCAATATCCTGCTTCAGGGACCACTTGTGAGGCATAAGGATAGCCCTGCTTAGTTTGCCTGCTATCACGTTGGATTTCCCCGGAATGTGCATAGCAATCAAAGCGTTGGGAAGACACTGCCCACTGTCATACTCTTAGAGCCTCTCGACAAAAGGGGTAGGATCTGGTTCCGCTTTGCTTGATGTACCACACTACAGACATTTCGTCAGTCTGAAATGCAATCGTCCCCGTGGGACGAGAGTTCTGTCGTGCTTGCAACACCAGCAGCACTACTCTCATTTCTAGGACGTTGATGTGCAAGTGATACTCGTGGTGCTGCCAAGTCCCATGAACAGTCTGTCGCAGATAATGCCCCCTCCCCACTTTATCTGGGAAGCATACGTGGTCACTGTGGCCACTGGCTGGGGAAGGATGAATGGTCTGCCTATAGTCAGCTGCGTGGACTGAAGCCACCATTTTATGTCCTTCTTGCAGGTCTCTGTGATGAGAATTACGTGTGACATGGGTAGATCTTGCATGGACCATTGAGTAAACATGAGCCACTGCAATATCCTCATGTGGGAGCGCTCCAAGGGAACTAGTGTTATTGCTGTCGCCATTGATCCCAGGACTTTGAGAACAAATTTCCCCCAAGTCTTCTTCCTCTTAAGATTGTAACCTGGTGTGTCAAATGGTCGACACCATCTCCTGAGGCAATTTTGCTATCATGTGTTTGGTATCTAAATCTACCCCTATAAAAGTAATACATTGACAGGGCAACAAGGCAGACTTTTCGTAGTTTATAGTGATGCCTAGCTGAGAGCAGAGGTGGATTGTGGTGTCCCTTTCCTCGGTTAGTCGATGCTTGGTGGTGGCGGTAAGGAGCCAGTCGTCTAGATATGAAAACACCCGAAATCCTAGATGCCTCAGATGAGCCGTGACTACTGCCATGCATTTGAACACCATGGGGGGGGGGGGGCTGTGGCGAGGCCAAAAGGCAGAGCTCTGAACTGGTAGTGACCAGCTCCCAGCCGGACCCGAAGAAATCTCCTGGATCGCCTGTCCATCTTGATATAGTAGTACGCATCCGCGAGATCAACAGAGCACATCCAATTGTCCTTTCCCAGAAAGGGAAGTTTAGAATGCAGTGTCACCATCCAGAACTTTGTCTTCTTCACAGACTTGTTGAGCCTGCTGAGATCCAGAATAGGCCTCCACTCCCCTGTTTTCTTTGGTACTAAAGAACTTTGTGGAAGATCCGGATCCGATTTGGTCTGTAGGGACATCTTGGATGACATTTTTCTAGCAACCTTTGATCTTCAAGTTGCTTGTTCCCTTAGATTGGGTAGCACATCTGAAATGGATTTTTGTTTTCTGGTGAGAGGTGGCATGGAGAAAGGAATACTGTATCCCCTGGATAGTACCAACTGTACCCATGTGTCTTCTGTGATACTTTGCCAGGCTTCTGGGTACAGTGACAATCTGCCCCTAACTGCCTGTAGAGGTGGACAGGCAGACCTCCTTTCAGGAGTGCTGGAAGGGGCTACCAGAGAATGCAACTCTGTCACCCTGACTCTGCAGAACCCCCTCTGCCGCGAAAGTGGCGACTCCCATTATTATTACCCCCTCTGATCCTGGGGGAAAAAAATCACCAAGTGCGTCAGGCGAAGCTCCCTGGGACTTCCGGAACCACATTTTTCTTCCTTTATGACCTTTGGGATAAGGTCTAGTAGGGGCGGAAAAATGTACACCCACGGCAGAGTGTTTTGCCATCCTGCTTGCATCTGGTGAGAGTCTCTTTTACCTTGGGCCCGAACAACGATGAGCCATCAAAAGGGGCGTTGGTAAAGGTGGAAGTGAAGGACTCCGCAAACTGACAAAGACACATCCAAGAATGTCTCCGTAGGGTGACTCCTGTGCCGGCTGCCCTGCTCGCTCCATTGGCTGCAATGGAAATAAGCCGCATGGAAGAGTTAACTACAGAAGATAAGTTCGCAAGCTGAAAAGCAGTACTATCTGTAGCTCCAGCAGCTGTAGGATCCTGTAGGAAATCTCTTAGCTCTTTCAGACTGGTGAAATGGGATAAATAATTCAGTAACCCAAGGGTAAAGGCCACTGAAGAAAAGAAACTTCCTGTATCTATCCATCGTACGGGACTCCTTATTCGGCGGATGGACAGAAGAGGAGGTTTCTGCTAATTCCTTCTTTGTGGCTGCCGCAACCACCACAGCATCAACTGGCATGCCCTTAGTTAGGAAAGCTTTGTCACCCGGTGCAGTGATGTACTTATTGGGCCTCCACAACACTGGTTCCATGGATTCTGAGGAGCTCCACGCCTTTCAACTTACTACCCCTAGCAGCGGGTTGAAGGGTGGAGACATCCAAGAGGTGGAGGGTCGGGAACCAAAAGCGTCCAGGTACACAAACTCATCTTCGGAAGAGGAAAGGGGACTTCCAGCCACCCCTCTAAGGATTTCCAGGATGTCTGAGAGACATCCTCAGAGGGTGACCGTGGGGACCCTTCTGAGTCCTCCAAGTCCATGTCTGATGCCAAGGACTCAGGGGAGTCCAAGTGCTTCCTCTTGCAAGTCCTCTTCCGAGGGACCTCCTCCGAGGGGTGCTATGGAGAGGTACCAAAAGTCGGGGGGGGGGGGGTCACCCAAAAGGGCGTCCTGGGGCATTGGTTCCCTATGTTTGGGGAGGAGGGTTGGTTCGGAGGTGGACACTGGCCCAGAAGGGGAAGGAGCAGCTGGAGCCGAGGGTAGAGTGGTCTGAGGGGACAGCACACATCACCTTGAAGGCACCATGATCCCGGTCAGACAGGGTCTCAGACAAGCCCAGAGATATCTTCCGAACACAGAGTGATGGCTCAGAGGCTGAAACAGGCGCCGACCTCACCTGCACCAAGTGGGAGAGTAGAATCCAACAAGGGTCTGATCTCACCCCCCCCCCCGAGCCGACGAGGGAGCGTCAGTCCCCAGATCCCTCGAGAGAAGGTGGTATCAAAGGGATCGGGGCAGATAATGGATCAGAGGAACCCGTGGTCTTCAGATCCAACGGTTCCACCACAATGACCTCCATGCGCTCCGGCTCTGAGCTCAGGTGAGTCAGAGGAGGAATAGACGACAGGGTAGGTTGGACGGTCTGCTCCAGTTCCATATGGGCTGGGCTCGATAAAAATTTTTTCTAAGGCCAATGTCCTGAGAAGCCTCTTCACCACCCTCTCCACATAGTCATCCGAAAGGCTCCTGGATGATCGAGAGGAATGGGTGGACAATCAGTGACTGCTCGCCACATTGGAGAAACAGACTGTCACGCAACCCACCTGTTCCAAGCAGGTGGACCTAGAGCTTTCATGGCTCCTAGACGGGTCCAAAGATACTGATGGAACCGAAGGAGATAAAGCCTTGTTGGACAAGATAGGTACTGGCCTTGACAAACTAGACATGTTTGTCTTTGCCATTTGACGGTTCCGAGACCAGATCCGACAAAGATGTCAATTCAGGGGGGTTTGTCTGATTTTCCTGCCAAAGTCCATTCCTTAGACACCTCAAATAGCCCTTTCAACAATCCCCACAAAATAAGCTTGTTCTTGTGCTCCTGCATGACTCTATAACTAAAACCATGACAAATGGAACAAGAGCCCTGCAGGTGAACAGCTCCCAAACAGTCAACACAGCTGGTATGACCATCAGTAAGAGACATCTTTTGGGTGCAGGAATCACATTTCTTGAATCCAGAAGGCTTGGATTCTTTAGCAACTTCTTTGCACATTTTTACCACAAAACGCAACAGGATCACAAGATAGTAAACTAGAAAATATAGGGATGCACCAGTCAAAAAAAACAGCATTTTTTTTTTTTTTTTTAAGGGGAAAGCAAAGGAAGGAGGAGAGTCTCTAGGTAAACGACAACTCTTCCGATCGAGGAGATGCCTCTAACTTAAACGGCTAGCTCCTAGAAGAAAAGAATAAGGGAGAGCCCCTCTTACTAAAACGGGCAGAAGGGCAGGACGAATCCTCTAACTCAAAACGGATTCATGAGATAAAAGGAAGGAAATTGTAGGCCTGAAAGAAAAGAAATACGACGGCCTCAACAACAAACTGCAAATAAACAAGCAAGAGGGATAGACCCACAACAGACTCTAATAAACTATATGAAAAAACTGTGCTATCAAAAGGTAATTTTTACGAGAAATTACAAAAGGAAACAATTCAACTTAGCCTGAGCCAGTCTTCAGCAATCCCGAAGCATCAAGCGGCACATGAGATCTGGGCAACTCTCGCTAGGCATATTGGGATAGGGTCTAGCCTTGAGGCATTGGAAGCTCTCGAGCTTTAGAATGCTGCCGAGTCAGAGCGGAGGACTGGCTCCAAACCCAACAAACAAGAAGGAAGGGGAGATTGGGACAACATAACATCTCCTGTTTTCAGAAAGTTCTAATTCAGGATGAAAACTACTTTGACAGTCACTGCGACTACTGTTTTGCAGAGTAAGCATTCATTACCACATAAGCAAAGAATACAGCAAGCTGCCCTTTTATCAAAGGAATCAGCTGTTTCTGATGAAATGCACTCTGGCATAAATTAAGTAAAGCTTTCCAATATACACATGTACTGAAGAAATCAGATGCCAGCGTGAGAGAAAATGGGATACGATCTAAAATATGGATGTGTGCCCTGAATGAGCTTCTTGGAAGAAGGCAGACATCCTCCATGAGGCACTGTAGGACTTTGGGATAGTTCCACATATCTTTGAATACTGGGTCATATGATTCAGAGAGGAAAGGGAAAATAAGGGGTGGTAAAAACAGTTACTAGCAGAAGTTGAAATAATTTAGCCAACTGCTTTTGGAAATCTGAAATTGGTGGCAGTTAACTGCAGAGAGATTTTTAGCACAAACTTAAGAAAAAAAAACATCTAAGCACAGTGCTTAAAACGTTGTTTTTTTATTTCTACAATTTTTAAACATTCTGCCAAAGAAACTTAGTCCTACAACGGTCAAGCTTAAATACTATAATACTTACAAGCAACAAAAAACTTAGTTTAAGAATCCAGATAACTAAAAACCTGCTTTATTACATTTACAATTAAAAACCCAGAACATGTTGTTAATAATCATGTGTTAGTCAAAAAAAAATAAAAAATTCCACAAAAGCAGAGTTGATAGCCCTGACCTTTGCAGATAAACAATACTTGGCAATGCCCACATTAAACAAGGTTACTTCAAAGAAGACAGTAAAGCTGTTGAACTTCTGAAAAGGCTTCTGTATAAATAAATAAAATAAATAAATAAATAAATAAAATTCAGAAATAGTTAGTGAAGACAAAGCTATGTCAAACCATGTGGAAATGAATTGTCAAAATTCAATACTTACGGAGAATGAAATAGCACTGAAGAAATGACATGAAATGGTTGCACCTTAGGACCGAAGTCCTACAAAACTAGCCACAAACCAAGGTGGCATGTACACTGAATCGTTTTAATGAAAATTTTTTCAAATGCACATGAAATGCAACTTGTGCTCCACGGTGACCTAAAATACTACCCCCCCCCACCACCACCACCCACTCTGGAACATTGTCTTATTGCCACACACCTTTGTTAATCGTTAAGTTAAAGTAAATTATGATAAACCCATATAAGCAATACTTTACGACAGAGTCAGATGCAATGAATTCATGACTATATTGCTAATGAAGTAGTCTAACATGAAAACGGGCAAGAATGAAGGTGTGCCTGTGTGGATTGTGTGTATGTCCCTACACCACTCAATATGGAAAAATATCTTGCATATAAAACTGGGGAAAAAAACTGCTACCACAATGTTTAAGTTGCATTTCACAGGCCTCATGAGATGCATTATTAAGCACTTGACTAACATTTCTGTTCAGATAAAGCCTGCATTCTTACAAAAAAATAAACAAAAAATGAAAAACAATAAGCAATACTGTTGTAAAATGCTATAAAAGATGATCTACCATCTCAAAGGCACAGCATCCCATTTTGCAGCAACTTGCAACTGCTGAAACAATTCCATGACCTGAGAATTTAATGGGGAAGAATGCTCTCCTTACTATGGGAACTAACTGTGTACAACAAAGCTATCTGGGAGTTAGAATGAATATGTCAGACCTAGCTTTTAGTCAGTCATATAATGGCTGGTTACTATTCCTGCCTTAAACTAAGTGAGGAGAAAGTAAGAAATTGTTGAACACTACTGACAGTAAAGAGGATGGTACCAAATAAAATTACCTACCTCTAATAATTACATGACAAAAGACTATGGTAAACAATCACAGATCATCAGTTTAGGCCCTGATGTTGCCTGTTACCTCGCATTACTCTGGGTCTTTTCAGTTTGGTCTTGGTCCATAATTTGCCAGTTCTGCACCTGATTTTCAGATTCTACCACATTTAATCTAAACTACTTCCTTAGAATTGCATTTGCAATGACAGCTCAATGTCACTTCTCTTTGTTCTTCCTCTGAACTTTCAGCTTATTAGGATATGGCATTACTGCTTTTTTTAATGTAAGCCTACAGCATTAATGCAACTGTTACATTTTTTTCAGGTTATGTTCGTAAAAAGACTTTTTGGATTATGCCAATATTCTACTTACTCCCCAAATGCAAAACTCTTAAAATAGTCTCATAGCTTAAAAAATGGAACAAAAGTATTTGAAGAGGACTTAAATGAAAACCGAATGCTTCCTGCAAGATCATGACAGACAACAGTGTAGGTTACAGAAAATACAAATTTTTCACACAAAGTTGTTCAGTAAAAATCAAGACACAGCAAAGATATATCCTAATCCTAGTGCTTCCTTACTATAAAAAAGGTATGAGGAGCTTGCACTGCAACAAACTGCCAGACTACAATGTCTAAATTGTCACTCAAACTTGTAATGCTTTAAGCCAAAAAATGTAGAGTTAAGCACAACCTCTGCTACACCCTGTTACATTTATTTTCTTGGAAAAACGAGACTGCGCATCTCCCCCCCCCCCCCACCACACACACACACACACACACACAATCCAGACTGCTGTTTCCCAAAGCAGAACCTTGACAAAGCAGATCTAAAAAGTGACTGGCAAACTTTTGAACAACTGCTGTATTTAAGTATTTATTTATCCAGACCACAGAAGAAAGTAAATCAAAGGTTAGTACACTTCGGAAACATTTTGACACTCCAATATCCAATGCCACACTAGAAAGTAAAACAAAATAGTGTTACATGCTTTCAGCATGCACTCCAGCTGAAGTGATGGATCAGATATGCTTCATGAAAGACCACTTTTCAGCTTTTCTTTTTTTTCCGGTAGAACTAAAATTTATGGCATTAGTCATTTGTACACAAAACCTCAAAACTCTTACCGACATTCTTTTAGTCATCCATATACAACAAAATACATTTTTCAATTCAAGCTATATATACGCAGTCACCTCACGTATACTGAACTGAAACTATGAAGAGGGAAATAGCAGGCAAAGCAATCTGAAGGTGAGAATTCAGTTTTAACCATTACTCCCCCCTTCAAAGCATTACACTGTAAACACACAAATGGAGCTTATAGTTTTCAGTTCACTGATCCTTCAAAAGCAGCTACTATGTAAAGAGGTTGGAGGAAAAGAAATTATGAACTAGTTCAATGCAACAAAGAAATGAAATGTGTAACTCTGCAAAACTCAAAAGGCTGTCTTGAAAAGTGACAGTTTTTCAGCACAACACACCAGACATGCAATGAGAACTTCAAGAAACTGTCCAACAAGCGATTTTAAGTAGCACAATTATACATTCTTCATGGCTTCCCTCTGGTGTACATCACAAATGAACTATGCACCTCTCCAAAAAAATTCAACTTTCCAAATAAACAACAAATCTTGAGGTTTGATATAAAATGCTACAGATCAATATAGCTGGGGTGACGGACTGCACTTCAGAGACATGTAAATTAACATTTCAGTATCCAGATAATGACACTTGCAAAAAAATGTTTTGTCTTCATAAAGATGCTAAAACAAAACCATCACTCATTGCCCCACAGAAGTTTCTTCTCAATCTGTCAGTCTATTCTCCTGAAAACAACATTTCTACAAAATTCAGCTAGCAAGTCTGAACTACCATAAAACATAAGAATGTTTTAGAAGAAACAATCGGGTATGTTGAAAAGTAGCCAGAAAGGTGGTAACGAATCAAAACGAACTGTAAAAAAACACGTTCAACATCACAGTAACGAGTGGTAGCCTTTACAAATAATCAGCAGCATTTAAACTAAACTGTTTTTAACAGCTTCATACCTTCATAGTAACATTTAAATGCAAATTTATAAACAGTAAAAATACTTTCACATTGCAATGAGATTTTGTCAGTGTTTTGTGACACCATTTCAATGAAAGATTTGCAACATGCCAAGCATCAGCATACTGTCAATGTCAAAGCAAACATGAAATTTTGCAAATATTTTAGATCTAAAGAAAGAAAAGTTATTATAACAAAAACTAATGTCTCTCAGTTATGGATTACATGCTACAAAAAGCTATATGCTAAAAAGAGACTCAGACACTGGGTATTTCAAACCTAGTAGCACTTGGCTTGACCGATTTCAATGGTCTGTCGGCAATCAAGCTTATTCTCATCTAAAAAAACAAGACAACTTGCTTATCTACACAAGTCCAGTTTTAATGCTAAGCAATCTTATTCTGGAAGATAAATTGATATTTCAGCATGCTATCGGCAATTCCATATAGACTACTCTACAAGCAATATAAAGAGAGACAACCTTGCCACTCCATCTAAATTAAGTGTCCACTTGAAAGCCCAACAAGGGGATTCCCAGCATCTTCAGTCTTATGGAATACCTCCATCAGCAGGCAGGGTCAAGAGAAAATAAACCAGAGGTGGAGCATGCAGTCACTACAATGGGGGAGAATCGTAACTATAATGGGAGGGGGTGGGGAGGAATCTGAATCTATATTCCACTTGGCCACTGAGAAATTCAAGACTAAATTGCATGTTCTTCCTTGAGGCGCAGAATCACTGACCAACAAAATATACAGAAAAATCCTACATCACAAACAGAACATAATCAACCCAACTCCTCTATTCATAACCTGCTTTACTAAGCAAAAGGGTAAGGCCAGGATCTCTCTCAGGTGAAGGCACAGAGAACAATATGCAAAAGTGCGCAACGTTTGAAAAACTCAGACCAGAGAAACCACCTCTGAAACTTATGAGCAGCCACTAGTTTTTCATCCAAAGGAATGAAAACTGTGGAGACTGAGAAGTCCAAAATCATGGTGATACACCAGACAAGCAACAATTCCCTGCCAAAGTAAAAACCTCATGTTCTGAATGCAGCAATAAAGGCGGATGCTAAAACAAAATAAGGGAAGACCCAAAACAAAACCAGATGTACTGGACAGAAGGGCCAATAGCAATATTCTTACTTCTGGTTATGTAACAGTATCTCTTGCTTCCTCCCTTGTCCCTCAACCAGACCTAAAACCAAATGTGTGCTTTGAAGAGCTAATCCTGCATTAGCCAAGTAAGGAGAGAAGGCTGTCACCACCACCCCCCTGTATGAGCCACACACCCAGGTATGCCAGAAAAGGTGATCAAAGGGAACGGCCAATAAAATTAGATAGGGATACATACCATGAGTCAAGCATCCAGACATGCCAGCAAAGCTGAAGAAAGATCAACAGCATTAGGTGGAGGTGTGTAGTGACCACATTTCTTCAAATACTTAACAGAAGCACCCATTCACTGGTGAGGCATATCCCATTAAGAAAGCAGCCACACTAACTGAGAGGTTACAATCACATCACAGCTTAAGACACCATGCTGCATCTTAATGCAGGTTACAAGTCAGAACCTAGAGTCCTCTCCAGTAGCAGAGGTTAACAGGTAAACAATAGTAGTAAAGGTTTTCCTCTCACAAAAGTCCTCAAGCAGGGCTTTGGGTGGCCCTTTAAAGCAGCTCATGACTGTTTTCACCTGCCTCTGTCAAGCCTCGCAATGCTACAGCCCATGCTAGAATCTTAAAAGGGAATGCTATGTCACAGCCATGTCTATCCAGAACAACCAGAATGAAGGCAGAGTGTGAGAACTCTGCAAATAAAGTACAGCTGTGTAAAATATTAAGATAACAGTAGATGTCCTTCCCTTCATTGTTGCAGTATTTTTTTACATTTGGAATTCCCTGCCCAGGGCAGCCCAATGTCCGGACAGTAAACCAAAGCCATATGTTGTTTTACAGTACACCATACATCACATGTATGCATAGAGTAGGGCATAAAGATTACATCCAGATGTACCATCCTCAGAACTGAAAGCCCCAGTAGGAATGCCAGTCCAAAGAAAAAAAAACAAGAGGTAACCAATACATCCAGAAGAGAAATGGACCAGGGGAAGTGGGAGGGGAGTAAATACTGCAATGGTGAAGGGAAGGACATCTACAGTCGTGGTAAGATTTTACAGTACTGTACTATGTTCTTCCACAAAAATGCTGCAGTATTCTTTGCATTTCTAAGTGTCAAAGCTCAAGATGGAACTTGGGAGGAGGGTAAGGACCAGTAGAGCCCTCTAGGACGCCATGGAGGATGGCCGTAGCAAAATCATCTCTAGCTCTGGAGAGTCCATCCAACTTGTAGCACTTGGTAAAGTATGCACAGAAGTCCAGGTAGCTGCCTCAAGAAAAGAGTTAGTATCTAAACCTTTGAAAAAAGCACCAGAAGAAGCCACAGCCCTAGTAGAATGAGCCTGTTCGGGAGAAGGAAGGTTCTTACCATTAAAAAAAAAAAAAAAAAAAAAAGGAAATAGATTTAGATAGCCAAGAAGACAGTTTGCTTGGATACAGCTAATCCTAGGGACCTAGGATGAAAAGAAAACAACGGACCAGAATTGCTAATAGGCTTGGCCTTATCCAAATAAAAGAAAAAAAATCCACAGGGAGGTAGAAACACGTAGATAAAAAACAACCAACTCCAACCAAATAATAAATTCATTTAAACCTGGTACTTTATCTGATTTTAACTTAATTTGCCAAATGGCTTCCCGTTGTTCCAGGTAACATTTAAAATTCCCTCCCCTTGGGTCAACAGAACAAACTTCCAACACTGAAAATAAAAACTTTTTGAAAGAAGGGCAACTAATAGAATGCTTATACAAAGCATTAGTGCAGTCCTTAGATCTTACAGCATATAAATGCTCCTTGATACGTGTACTTAGTTTCCTAGTGGTCATTCCTACATAAAATGCAGGGCACCCAGAACATAGAGAGATATAGACAACATTAGTGGTGCTACAATTAACAAAACCAGCTACCTCAAAGGTTCTGTCTATTGTCGGAACAGCTATGTAGGGCCCCACAGAAATGAATCTACAAATTCTGCACTGATGGCAACAATGCATGCCCTTCTTGTCAGAAACAAACAAATTGATAATAGGTTTATTGTTTTCCAAAATTTTTTCAACATTAAATCCATTACGGAATACAAAACGTGGTTTGTCGCCCAAAATCTGATGAATATCAAAATTGCCATGAATAACTTTCCAGTTGTTCTCCAATATAGACCTAAGATGGAAACTGTCACTACTTATTTCAAAAGAATAAATTAGACTAGGGTCAATTGAAGGAGTGGATTTTTTGCAAAAATGACCATTATTACTACTATACGGGGTTGCCAGGATGGCAGGATAATTAGAAAAACGCTTATTAAAAATCTCTTTGCCAATATTCTCTAACATTATTGCGTCGTAACTTCTTTGAAAAAACAACTCAATAATAAGCTGAAACTCTTCAATTAAATGACAATCTTTGGTGGTCATGCGACACGCTCTAATGAATTGGCCTCTAGGTATGTTTTTAACCATGTATCTCGGGTGCCCACTAGAAAAATGTAAGTAGCCATTAGTAAATGAATTTATTATTTGGTTGGAGTTGGTTGTTTTTTATCTACATGTTTCTACCTCCCTGTGGATTTTTTGTTTCTATTGTTCTTGACTGGCACCTTTTTTTGGTTTGGTTTTGGTTGTGCTAACCCATGGCGGAGGTAGCGGATGATCCCTTAATGAATGTTACCATTCACCCTACACCATCGTCTGGTAATGACAATTTGAACAATTTACTTGTGGCAGCCTTGGTCGACATTCAAAGTTCTTTGAAGTTTTTGGTAGCGAAGGCTAATGACGAAAAACAAGAACCTGTTAATCGTATTTCCAGCCCTATTGAACTTTTCGAAGAAATGGACACTGTTGTTGACTTGGGTAATCCCTTAGGTGTTCGTGGTTAGCGTGGAGCAAAGGAACAGCGTTTGCATTTCCGCGCTCCCAACACCGGAAGTGTAACAGTTGAGAAATTACTCAGCCTTGAGGAGAACCCTTTCGGTGGTAACGTAAGGTTTTCCAACGAAACACAACAGGACTGTTTTAGCGATCAACAAGAACATCTCCTAAGACTACTAAAAAGGTACAAATCTTTAGATTTAGAGAATTGTTATTTTGTGCGCTGCATTGAATTGGGTATTGTGCTCAAAGGACTGAGGTTTTTCAAGTGTCCAAATGGAGTGAATCTCAGTAACCCATTTTTTCAGCGCTTGGTTGTATTTTTTAATGAAGCCGGTCTAGGTTTTTTAAATTTATTGGTTGAGAATAATAAACATAAGATGGCTATTCTCAGGAATGAGATTGTCAATCTTGAACAATACTTAAAGAACAAGTTGTCCATGGACAATTTTAGTGGTTTGGTACATCAGTTTACACGTGACCTTGACCAACATTTGAGTGAGGTCACTATTCGAAAACAACAAAAAATTAATCGTGATTTGAGCTCATATAAAAATAAATCTGCCTACGACCATTTTGCCATTAACAGTAAAGATAACGGCTTAAAAGGAAAAGGTGTGTCTTAACAAACGCTCCTACAGTGCCGCAACTAGTACTTTTGTTGGTGTTAATGAAACTATGTTTTTTGACGAAAAACATGACAGTGAACAAAACGCTGAACCACTTGACATCAGGGACGGAAAAGGTGTTGACTGTGTGCAATCTATTGACAACAACCCGACCAAGGGTTCTGTCTGTGAAAAATTCAAGGGAGGATGATTCTAGTCCACATACGACCGACAAGGAGAGGGTTTGTAGGAACAAACCATGTGTTGTTTTCTCTGACTCTTCTTCTACTGGTATTTCTAAGAAAAACCAGGGAAACTTCAACAAAAGACAGTATTTACCCGCAGTCGGACTTTTTTGGGGTCCACCTCCTCCGGGGACGATGTTTAACAGAATGTTTAGATTTTTTTAACATTATTAACCTGACTGATTTTGTTTTTTCAGATTCACAACTTAAGGTCTTAAAACTGGGATTGAACTTTGTTCCCACTCATAGGGCTAATTATAGTAGAACAGTTATCGATATTAAAAAATTTACTAGGAAATTAAATTTATCTTATTTAATGCACAATCTACCAGAGAACAATAAATCTTTGGCCAGACCTTCTACTGTTAACCCTAGGTTACACCATACTATAAAAGTTTGAGGAATTATGCATTCAGGATGTTGACAATTTATTATTTAAAAATCATGCTCACATTCGTCATAACATGACAATACAAGAGAGAACAGCCTTATTTGATCTGCAGGCTTTAACTAATAGATTTAGGTTCATGAAGAGTGACAAGGGTGCGAATATTGTCATCATGGGTCAGAAGTACAAAGCTTGTATGTTAAAAATGTTGGAAAATGTTGATGAATATGAACAGATAGCTTTGCATGTGATACATCGACAATTCCGAATGATACATTCTCATTTATACGATGCTTTTATGTCAGGTGACATTACTGCTGAGTTATATGATTTTTGTGTGGTTTCAGAACCCAAGATTGGTGTGATTTTTGGCATTCCAAAAACACACAAGGATCTCAGCAATCCGCCTTTTAGGCCCATTGTTTCTTCCCCTCATTCCATCACTGAAGGGGTGGCCTTGGTTGTTGATTCAGTTTTGGGGTCCTTACTTGTTAACCAGCCATCATTTATCAGGGACTCATGGCATTTTTTAAGCAAATTAAGAGGTTTTGTTGAAACTTTTCCTTTTGATCCTAATCGGCACATTATTTTCACCATGTACACCTGTATTCCTCATGACGACGGCGTCAAAGCAGTTCGGTATTTTTTGTATAAAAAACAATGTTTTTCTGTTAACATCATTAACACTATATGCATGTTTATTGAACTCATTTTACATAATAACTTCTTCTTATTTGATCAAAGTTATTACAAGCAGAAAAGAGGGGTGGCCATGGGTTCTCCAGCTGCCCCTGCCTATGCAAACTTAGTTATGGCATGGTAGGAGCTTGAAGTTATGCCTTTATTAGAACGGAAATTTAAGGTGGAATTTTTCTGTAGGTTTATTGATGACCTGATTTTTATTATAGAAGGGGGACCAGATACTGTGGATAAATTTGTCTCTGAAGTGAATTCACTTCCAGGTTTTTTAAGATTCACCAAGGGTGATGTAGGGTTAGCAGTGAACTTCCTAGATATTCATTTTTGGTGGCATTCACTTGATTGTACATTTCATAGTAGAATTCATCGGAAAGAAACCTTTACTAATGGCTACTTACATTTTTCTAGTGGGCACCCGAGATACATGGTTAAAAACATACCTAGAGGCCAATTCATTAGAGCGTGTCGCATGACCACCAAAGATGGTCATTTAATTGAAGAGTTTCAGCTTATTATTGAGTTGTTTTTTCAAAGAGGTTACGACGCAATAATGTTAGAGAATATTGGCAAAGAGATTTTTAATAAGCGTTTTTCTAATTATCCTGCCATCCTGGCAACCCCGTATAGTAGTAATAATGGTCATTTTTGCAAAAAATCCACTCCTTCAACTGACCCTAGTCTAATTTGTTCTTTTGAAATAAGTAGTGACAGTTTCCATCTTAGGTCTATATTGGAGAACAACTGGAAAGTTATTCATGGCAATTTTGATATTCATCAGATTTTGGGCGACAAACCACGTTTTGTATTCCGTAATGGATTTAATGTTAAAAAAATTTTGGAAAACAATAAACCTATTATCAATTTGTTTGTTTCCGACAAGAAGGGCATGCATTGTTGCCATCAGTGCAGAATTTGTAGATTCATTTCTGTGGGGCCCTACATAGCTGTTCCGACAATAGACAGAACCTTGGAGGTACCTGGTTTTGTTAATTGTAACACCACTAATGTTGTCTATATCTCTCTATGTTCTGGGTGCCCTGCATTTTATATAGGAATGACCACTAGGAAACTAAGTACACGTATCAAGGAGCATTTATATGCTATAAGATCTAAGGACTGCACTAATGCTTTGTATAAGCATTCTATTAGTTGCCCTTCTTTCAAAAAGTTTTTATTTTCAGTGTTGGAAGTATGTTCTGTTGACCCAAGGGGAGGGGATTTTAAATGTTACCTGGAACAATGGGAAGCCATTTGGCAAATTAAGTTAAAATCAGATAAAGTACCAGGTTTAAATGAATTTATTATTTGGTTGGAGTTGGTTGTTTTTTATCTACGTGTTTCTACCTCCCTGTGGATTTTTTGTTTCTGTTGTTCTTGACTAGCACCTTTTTTTGGTTTGGTTTTGGTTGTGCTTATCCAAATAAAGTCTGAGGCATCTATCCACATCCAAAGTATGCAGCACCCTCTCACTGGCAGATTGTGGGGACTGATCAAGTAACAACTTATTAACAACCTTGAACATAAAAGGATTAGTAAGCAAGGATGCCCTGTCCTTATGAAACACCAAAAAAGGAGGACAAGCCATAAGGGCTTGAAGCTCAGACACCCATTTGGTGGAAGCAAGGGCCAACAAAAGAACGGTCTTCCAGCAAGCTCAAAACGAGCCAGAGGCAATTTATCCAAAACAAAATTCAGATCCCAGAGAGGAGGAACAGGCTTCCTGGGAGGCCTAATATGAAGGAAGCCTTTTAAGAACTGCTTGGCTTCAAATCTAAAAGCCAAATAAGGAGATAAAGGCAGACAAGCAGAGATAGATAAGCGGGTCTTAATGGAAGAATAAGCCAACCCAGCACTGAAAAATTCACGCAAATATGAAAGAACCAAAAGGAATATCCACAGTAAATGACTTCAGGTTACAAAAGAGACACCAAACAGAAAACCTCTTCCATCTGGATAAGTAGGATTTCCTCGTACTGGGTTTCCAGGCATCCTGTAAGACCCTTAAAACATCCTCAGAAAAAAGGTGTCAATGTGGAATCAAAATCCTATCACCCGCAGTGTCAACTGAGGAGTGGATAAGGGAGGCTGCATGAGATCCCTTGTCTTGTGTGAGTAGGTACACCCTGTGAGGTAACTTGTGATGACTGCCCTTGGCTAAATGCAGAAGAGGGAAAAAATGCTACCTCAGACAAAAGGGAGTCACCAAAAAGATTTTGGGAGTGTCCTGTTGAACTTTGAACAGGAATTTTGGAATGAGGGGAAGGGGAGGGAAACCACAGAGAAAAATCCTCTTCCAAGAAAGAGAGAGGATCCACCTTCCACACCAGAGGACCTGGGACTCTGTCACAAAATAAAGGAAGTTGTGTGTTCAGAAGGGAGGCAAACAGATCTACTTGAGGAGTACCACACCGGTGGACAATGTCCAGAAATACATCCCTATGAAGCATCTATTCGTGGGATTGAGTTAAGGACCTGCTCAGAATGTCTGCCACAATGTTTTGACCTGAGGAAATGGAATGCAAACTGCCTGAAGAGCCACTTGATACTGGATAGCAATATCCCATACCAAGAGTGCCAACTGGTAGAGATAAGATCTTCTTCCCCTCGTACATTCACATACCACATCACTGTGGTTTTGTCTGTAAGGGTAAAAGAGAAAATGAAAAGCCTGAAGAGCCAGTAGAAGAGTTCATCTTGGATACTGATGTGTTCCTTCTGTTGAAGAGGAGACCACAACCCCTGCACCTTTAGGGCACCAAAGGCTGCTCCCCATCTTACATGTAAAGCATCTGTGAACAGCTTCTGAGATGGAAGGAGATGAAAGGAGAGCCCTGGATTTAGCGACACCTGCTGGACCACCAATGAAGTTTTTTCTTGAGACAAGGTGGAAGAGGAACTACAAATTCCAGATAAACAAAGCCAAACTGACTTCAGGAACCACTGAAACATCCTCATGTGAAGTTTGGCCAGAGGGAACATAGGGATGGTGTATGCCATGAATTCCAGAGCTCTCAGAAACTCCCTGGCAGCAATGGAGGCCACAGGAATAAGAGTTTGAAAAAAGGAAATGAGAGTTAAGGCCTTAGGGGGAAGGCACCAGCTGAATCCTGCAAACCAGAAAAACATGGTTCTGAGAAAAAGTCAGAAAAACTTTTTGAAGTTTATTGGGAACCCCAGGAGGTGAAGGGAAATGGCAAAATGAAAATTTTGCAAAAGGATCTCTGGAGAGGATGCCTGAAAGGGTAGGTTGTCCATGAAAGGAAATACTTGGATACCCTGTAGCCTGCAAAAAGCAATCACAGGAGTGAAGCATTTGGTGAATACCCCCTTGGGGCAGAAGAAAGGGCAAAAGGCAAATCAGAGAAATAAAAATACCAGGAAGCAACAGAGAAACACAACTTAATAAAAGGGGGGTGGAACAGAACATGGAAATAAGCAACGTTGACATGCAGAGACACTATATAAGCCTGAGGAAGGAAAAGAGGTAACAGAGTCGGAAGGGACAACATTCGCAAAGTGGGCACCTTCAGAAAAATACGTTCAGATGAGAAAGGTCTAGAACTTGTCTCCAAGTACACTTTCCTGGGTACTAGAAACATCCTGGAGTAAAATCCTCCCCCCTTGGGACACAGGCACCTCTTGAATAGGACCCAGAGTCAAAAGGTCCTGAAGCACCTCTGGGAAATAAAATATCAATAACGAATAATGAACAGAACACAGGAATCTAAAGTAACCTGCACCAAACAGGGGAGGAGAGAGAGAAACAGAAAGAGGAAAGAACAGTTGTGTACACTTACCATAAATGTAGATGTTCTAATGGATTCACTGTTGCAATCATCACTTTATGGTTATCTGCTTGAAGTAGCCCTCAGTCGGCCTGATTTACAAAGTCTTGGGTCCTGTGTTGGTTGCTGTCCCTTCTTCCATGATGTCAGGGGTATAAAACATGCAGAAGACCCCATTACATCAGTTTTTCCTGCCCCAAATGTCAGGTGCCCCCCTAATGGGAAGCAATTAAATCTATAAATATACAAGGTTATACGTCCAACAAAAATGCAAATACAACAAAAACCTTTTGAGCATAGTGGAGTAGAGGCATAGCCAAAAGAAGAAAGGGGGCTGGAGGGAGAGTAACCAGGACTGCAACAGTGAATCCACTCAAACATCTACATTTATGGTAAGTGTATACAACTGTACTTATGTTCTTCATGTTTCATTGTTGCAGTCATCACATTTGGGTAGATTCCCAAAGCCAAGGATGGGACGAGAAAGAGCATTAGGACCAGCTATAAGGCCCTGCAAGACTGCAGTGGCAAAGTCAGCTCTGGATTTAGAGAAAATTGGCAGATGGTAATGCTTGGTGAAAGTATGTACTGAACTCCAGGTAGCAGCATCTAGGATGTCCCTGGGTAGGGACGCCTCTGAGAAAGGCTGTAGAAGTAGATGCACCCCTGGCTGAGTGGGGACTGATCCCCTATGGGAAAGGTTTTCCATGGTGCTTGCAGCAGAAATGAATGCAACGGCCTATCCATTTGGAAATGGTTTGCTTTGAAATAGCCTTCCCCTCTGCCCCTGCAGAAAATGCCACCAGCAGTTGGTCAGATTTCCTTTGAGGTTTAGTCTTGTCCAAGTAGAATCGAAGTTGTCTGTGCAAGTCTAAGGAGTGCAGTATCCATTCTCCATTGTTCTGTGGGTTAGGAAAGAAGGTTGGCAAATGAATGGACTGATTAAGGGCCACACTGGATACCACCTTGGGCATTTAGGAGGAATTGGTCCTGAGGGACAACCTGTCTGCATGAAAGATGATGAAAGGCTCCACTACCATGAGGGCCTGTCATTCAGATACCCTTCTTGCTGAAGCGATTGCTAAAAGGAAAGCTGTTTTCCAAGAGAGAATTTTTAAATCTGCAGTGGCAGCTGGCTCGAAAGGAGGAAGGGTGAGCTTTTCCAATACAAAGTTAAGGTCCCAGGCTGGGGTTGGGGCTCTCCTGGGTGGTCATAGATTTTTAGCCCCTCTAAGGAACTGCTTAAGCAGTGGATGAGAAGAGAGGGGAAGTTCTCTGTAATAATGAGCTGAAATGGCTGAGGCGTGAATTTTTATGGAGGAGAAAGACGGGCCCTTGTGAAGCATCTCAGTTAAGTATTGTAAAATCTGAGGTAAATTGGTTGGGCAGTGCTGTGCTCATCCCTTGAGATTGGTTCCAGGCACAGAATCTTTTCCATTTTTCAGCAAAAGATTTTCTAGTAGTAGGCCTCCACCACTGGTTTACTGAGGGATGGTAAAAGAGAGATTAGATAATTAGCCAGGCTGCTAGGTTCAGTGTATGAAGATGAGGGTGCAGAATCTGGTTCTCCTGCTGAGGCAATAGGGTAGGAGTCTGAGGCAGGTGCCATGGGGCCAACAGTGACACACTGCGCAAGAGGGGGTACCAGTGTTGGCGGGGCCAGTCTGGTGCAATCAAAATAGTCCTTGGTTTGTCTTTTTTGATCTTTAGTAGTACTTTGGAGAGCAGAGGCACAGGAGGAAGGCATAAACTGATAGTTTTTTTCCAGCTGAAGGACAGAGCATCCACTTTCCAAGCTTGTTTGTGGGGAGTCCTTGTGCAAAATTTTTCCAATTGATAGTTCTGGGGGGAGGCAAACTGGTCTATATCTGAGCGCCCCCATTTGCTTCTCAACATGTTGAAAATCCTTGGTTCCAGCTTCCACTCGTGTGGGTCCATGAGGTTTCTGCTTAGTTCAACTGCCAGTGTATTTAATTTTTCTGGCAGGAATTGAGCTTGTAGATGCACTTGGTAGCTCAGGGCTGTGTTCCACAGTGCTATAGCTAGTCTGCATAGGGGGTAAGAATGTGTACACCCCCTGCTTGTTTATGTACAACATAACAGTGGTGTTGTCCGTCTTTACCATTAACTGTCCTGAAGAATGTGGTCCTTGAAGGATGTCAGAGCATGCTGTACAGCTAACATTTCTTTTTGATTGATATGCAAGTGCATTTGACTTGGGTTCCATTTGCCCTGAATACACTTCCCTGTCAGGTGAGCCCCCCAAGCATAATCTGACAAGTCTGTTAGGGTTTGGGCAGCAGGGGGTGGTGTGAAAGATAGTCCCTTCTTTTGGCGGCAGGCCTCTGCCCGATAAAGAAACTCTAGGCATAGGCAAGGCATGACAGGAATTATTGCTTCTAGATCCTGAGAATGTTGACACCATAGGCTTTTTAAATACCACTGTAGTTTCCTCATTTGCAGTCTTGCATATGGAATCAGAAGAATGCAGGAGGCCATAAACCCCAAGGATTGTAGTATTTGCCTTGCAGACAGTAGGGTTTTTGTGGCCACTTGTTTGAAGTAGGATGTCAAATTAATTTGTTTCTCTGGCGTGAGTAAAGCCATCTGGGAAGTTGCATTCAACCTTGCACCCAGGAATAGCAATTGTTGACAGGGTCCTAGGTTTGATTTCTTTTCGTTTATGGTGTAACCCAGAGAACTTCGCACCCTCTGTACAAAGGCCAGATGATTCAAAAGTATGTCCTGGCTTTCTTCCTGAATTAAACAATTGTCCAGGTATGGGTATATTTGAATATTTCTTTGCCTGCAAAATGCGATGACTGGGGCTAGGCACTTTCTGAATACCCTGGGCGCAGTAGATAAGCCAAAGGGCAGTGCAGAGAACTGGTAGTGATTGTAGCCTGCTTTGAAGCGTAGCTATCTTCTGCAAGACTACCAGATTGGGATGTGCAGGTATGCTTCCTTTAAATAGAGTTTTACCATCAAGTCATCCTTTCCTAGCATAGGAAGCAACTGGAGAAGAGTCAGCATCTTGAATTTTGGAATCGCCAAAAAGGTGTTTAGAGTAGACAGGTCCAGAATAGCACACCATGAACTGCCTTTTCTGGGTTCCAGGAAAAGTCTTGAATAGAAACCTTGTCCTTTTTCCTCTTCTAGTAGAATCTGAATAGCCTTTATGTTTAAAGGAGAGAATATTTGCTATTGAGCCTCTGCCCACTGATTTGGGGGTACGTCTGGCCAACCTTTTGGCATTGGTAATGTGTGGAAGTGAAATCTGTATCCTTGGGACACTATATTTAAAACCCATTTGTCCTGGGTAATGAGTTCCCAGTTTTTGGCCTGCAGACCAATCTTTCCTGCTAAAGGAGCATTCAGTTGAGAAATGCTTTGAAGTTTTTAAATCAAGCCATTCAGAATTTTCCATAGGGGGGAGTCTTACTACTCCCAGATTTGGAAGCAGAAGCCCCCCCACTGCTTAGTCTTGTGCTTACCCTGGGACTGAAACCTGCGATTTCTGCTGTGCCTGGGGTTTGGATTGAGAAAGCCTAGAAGGAGTCGTAAAGGACCAATTCTTAGACGGCCAGTGCCTCCTAAATCTAGGCGGCTGAACTTGTAAGAAATCTTTAACAGTTTGCATAGATATAGCTTTATCTTCCATCTTTAAGAACTTCCTCAGCTTTGTTGCCAAACAGGCAGTCCAGAGCATCCAATAGTTTAGCTTTCACATGATTAGGCAAAGATTGCTCCTTAAGCCAAGCATGCCTTCTGAGTACAGACCCAGTGACGGCAGTCCTGCAAGAGGCCTCTACAGAATCAATCCCACATTGCAAAGTATGTTTTCCAACCTGTTCAGCAGAATGCATTAAATCCTGTAATTCCTTATTTTCAGCACAGTCAGGAATCAACATCATTTTCTGTTTAAGTAATGCAATAATATGTTGATGATACTTCAACATATGAAACTGACAGTTTAAGGCCGGAATGGCGAAGGTTGCAGAAGTGTAAACCTTCTTACCCCATCTATCCAGCGCCCTGGAGTCTCTATCAGAAGGGGTAGGGTTTTTGGCAATAGTGGCCTTAATGCCCTTGGGTCCCTGTGAAATAGTCTCTGGATCCGCAATAGGAAAGGAACTTGTGAGAATCAGGAACTCTGTAATATCGGTCAGGTTTTCTGGGAGCAGGAGGCCAAGAATCAGGGCCAAAGTAGATTCCAAAAAGGCATCAACAACAATGTCTATACAGGAGTTATAGCTAAAGGCCTATGCTGAGGCTAGAGTAAGAAATCCCTAAGCCTCTTTTTCAAATCAGAAAAATCCTGGCTTTCCCAGTGGAAATGCTCCCTTAGTGTGCGCAAAATTTCACCAAAAGAAAAATTCTCTGGAGTGGAAGCAGAAGGAATAGAGTCCACTGCATCAGAATCCTCATAAGTAGATGAGGGTAAACCCAGATCATCAGAAGAATCAGAAACCTGAGCAGAAGATTCATAAACAATTTCAGTCCTAGGTCTCTTAGAAGAGGGTGGCAGGCTTCCCCTGATTAAGGTTATAAGATCTTCAGCCATTTTTATCATTTGATTTTTCGGCATAGAGGCCTGAGCATGCGGCCTGGGTGTCTTGTTTTTTAGGCATGGTTCGAGGTTTAGGCCTTAAAGAAGAAGAAGATGGCGCTGGTTTAATATGCAGGTCCGTAGGCCTGAATATACCCTCAGAAGCCGGTGCCTGCACAGTGGCTTCAGACCCATCCAAGGTAGAGACATCCGCAGGTTCCACAGTTGAAGCATCTCGCAGCATACCGGACTCTGAATGGGTCTCAGTAGAGGCCTGCGAATCAGAAGTAGCGGGTATCAGGGGCTGCAAAAGCGCCTCACTGAGTACCGGCAAACTGGCTTAGGAGAAGTGTCGCCGGCAGCTTTGGACCTAGGCGGCCTGTCTCTATCTTTGTGTTTTTTCAGAAATCCAGTAGTCTGATGGCTTACAGACTACATTTCTGGATAATTAGAGGCGAAAATATACAGACAATGGATAGTGTGTTGATTAAATAAAGCACAAAACCGACAGCAAGGTACATTGTGGTCAGGGCCTAGGCAAGGAATACAGTACGAATGAAACTCTTTGTGGATATTTGCTTTCCACAAGAAATGCAATTATTAACTTTTACTGACATCGGTAAAGAGCAAGAAAAAGTTTCTCCAATGGGGAACTTAGATTTAATTGAAGACTTCGGTTCTGAAACATGAAAACGAAAATTTCAGGAGTCTGCAGACCAGCACTTGCGAACTGCTTCCGCTTCGGGCACCGCACGGCAAGAAAGACTGGTGTAATGGCATCGGCTGCGTGTTTTATACCCCTGACAACCTGACGTCATGGAAGAAGGGACAGCAACCGACAGGACCAAAGACTTTCTTAATCAGGCCGACTGAGGGCTACTGCAAGCAAATAACCCTAATGTGATGACTGCAACAGTGAAACACAAAGAACATCATGGCTGGGAAGAAACAGATTGAAATCTTCCTTTCCAGATAACTCAGACGCTGTCTGAGTCCTTAAATTCTGAGTAGCCTTAGCAGGAGGAGCCCACTTGCCACCCTGCCCTTAAAAAGAGGACAGCAAGACTGGCTACGAACAAAGGCTGGCTTACTGGGGTAGTCGCTCTGAAATTTAGCAACAGGAGGAAACAAATGCAAGTTTGAGTACCTGTAAAGCCTTCCCCTTATCCTGAAGGGATTTAAGCAAATCAGCAGAAGCTTCCCCAACCAAACCAGTGTTTATTATCAACAGGGGCATCCATCAACTTAGCCTTGATATCACCAGGCAAAAGCTGAAGCCAAAGCAAAAAATACCTCTTCATCACTGACCCAAAAACCAGCAGCCCTAGAAAAAGCACCTGCTGCATCACAACTACACTAGGTAGAATGGCGAAAGTCCTGTCAAGAAGTCACTAACAAAAAGAGAGGAAGTTTAACCCTCAGAGTCTGGAAGATCAGAAATAAAATGACAAGCCCAACAGAGGAAAGCCAACACACATACCTAAAAATATGGGTCTGATAATTAAGAGACCTAAAAGCCAAGGTAGCCAAGGTGTAAACCTTCTTACCTAGCCTTTCCATGGTCCTGCTGTCTTTATCAGAAGGCAGTAACTTGGGTGAAAAAAGTAGTTGATAGGGCTAGTCAGATGCTGCAGACACCACTGAGTGTTCAGCAGCAGGACACTTGTACAAAGAGTTACAGTCCTACGGTATCCTATAAAATCTACTGAATACAAACTGGGAACACACAAATTCTGAAGAAGTTTCCATGTTAAGAAACAAAAGCTCTTAATTCTTTCTTGGATTTTATCTTTTTTGGATTTTATTAGACGAATTTGGCTACATTCAACTTTGGCGTTCAGTCTGAATCTCCTCCTGGCTGCTGCTGCTGCATGGTTGTGTGTTCTTAGATCCCATAAAACCTATCAGGTTTCTTGAGAGCAAATGCTGAGAAATCAGGAACTTTAGGGAATTAGAAAACATAACAAAGCAGCCAAAAAGTACAGTTGTGTACGCAACCATAAATGCAGATGTTAGAGTGTATTCACTGTTGCAGTCATTACATTTGGATAATCTGCTGACAGGTTGCCCTCAGTCCGCCTGAATAACAAAGTCTTGGGCCCTCTGTCAGTTGCTGTCTCCTCTTTCAGGACGTCAGGTCATCAGGGGTATAAACATGCAGCCAACGCCACGTTATTCAGTTTTTCTTGCCCCAGATGTCAGGTGCCCCCAAGTAGGTAAGCAATACATATTGCTAATCAAAAATATACAAATAAAAAATAAAAATATACCTTCAGTTAACAGCAAATACACCCCAAAGGTTGTATAGGATAGAAAGGCATTGATAAGTCCAGCTAGTTCAGAGGGGATGGAGGGAGGGTAACCTGGAAGGCAGCAGTGTGAACACTAAAACATCTACATTTATGGTAGGTACAAAACTGTACTATGTTCATCGTGTTACACTGCTGCAGTCATTACACTTGGGTAGAATCCCAAAGCTAAGGTTGGGTGGCTGGTCTATAAAGAGTTAGGACTGGCTATGAGACCCTGCAGAACTGCAGCGGCAAATCCTGCTCTGGATTTAGAGTAAAGAGGCAGGTGGTAATGCTTGGTAAAGGTGTGCACTGAACTCCAAGTTGCAGCCTCCAAAATTTCCTTGGTAGGTACTCCTCTGAGAAAGGCTGTTGAAGTGGCTGTTGCCCTGGTGGAATGTGGCCTAATGTTATTTGGGACTGATTTTCCATGCTGTGTGTAGCAGTACCGAATACAGTGTCCTATTCATTTGGATACAGTCTGCTTTGAGATAGCCTTGCCCTGTGATCCTGCAGCATATGCTACAAACAGTTGTTCAGTTTTCCTGAAAGCCTTTGTTTTGTCCAAGTAGAAGCGTAGCTGCCTGTGTATGTCCAAAGAACGCAGAAGTTTCTCCCCTTTATCCTGGGGGTTTGGACAAAAAGTTGGCAAATGGATGGTTTGGTTAAGAGCCACACTAGATACCACCTTTGGCATAAAGGTAGGGTTTGTCCTCAAGGATAACCTGTCCTGATGAAAAATTATAAAAGGTTCCACTGCCATTAATGCCTGTAGCTCAGACTCTTCGTGCTGAAATTACTGCCAGGAACAGAGCTGTTTTCCATGATAAAAATTTTAGATCGGCTGTATTGGCTGGCTCAAAAGGTGGTAGGGTCGGTTTTTCCAAAACGAAATTGAAGTCCCAAGTTGGAGTTGGTGCTCTCCGGGGCAGTCTTATGTTTTTAGCCCCTCTTAGGTACTGCTTTAGCAAGGGATGAGAGAATAAAGGAGGATCAGTGTTGTAATGTGCTGAAATGGCAGAGGCATGGATCTTGATTGAGGAGGATAGGCCTCTGTCCAGCATCTCAGTTAAGTATTGTAAAATCTGAGGAATGTTTGGAACAAGAGGGTCAAGGCTTTGAGCCTGGTTCCAGGCGCAGAATCTCTTCCATTTTTCTGAGTAAGCTTTCCTGGTGCTAGGCCTCCTGGCCTCCAAAATGACATCCATAACAGCTTTAGAGAGAGGTGTTGCCTGTTTGACTAATGTATCTGCCATACAGCCAGGTTTAGGCTTTGGAGCTGACCATGCAGGATCTGATTGTTTTGTTGAGCGAGAAGGTGTGGAATTTGAGGCAAAATCCATGGTGGGCCTTGAGCCAAGTTCCTTAAGATAGGGTACCAGTGCTGGCGTGGCCAGTCTGGAGCAATCAGGATCATCTGTGGTTTTTCTTGTCTGGCTTTTAGGAGTACCTTTGAAAGGAGAGTCAGTGGGGGGGGAAGGCATAAACTTTTAGGTTTTTCCAGCTGAACAGAAGAGCATCCACTTTCTATGCTTGTTTGTGATAAGTCCTCGTGCAGAACTTTTTTAGTTGGCAATTCAGTGGGGAGGCAAAAGGATCCATGTCTGGGCATCCCCATTTTTGAGTTACCATGCTGAAGATTTGTGGATTCAATTTCCATTTGTGAGGGTCCATGATATTTCTGCTTAGATCGTCTGCCAGAGTATTTTTCTTTCCTGGCAGGAAATGTGCTTGCAGGTGAACTTGATACGTTAGAGCTGTGTTCCACAAGGTCATGGCTTGCCTGCATAGGGGATAAGAATGAGTGCCCCCTTGCTTGTTTATGTACCACATTACTGTGGTGTTGTCTGTCTTTAGTAATAATTGCCCGGAATGTAGGAGGTCCTTGAAAGCTGTTAGAGCATTTTGAACAGCCAACATCTCTTTTTGATTGATGTGAAGATGCATCTGGTCTGTGGTCCACTTGCCCTGAATGCATTTTCCTGCCATGTGTGCTCCCCAGGTGTAATCCGAAGCATCTGTTAGAGTTTGCCTGGCTGTGGGTTGGGTAAAAGGCTGGCCCTTGTTTAGGTGACATGCCTGTGCCCACCATCGAAACTCCTGTTGTAGGCAGGGGATCATTGGTATTACTGCTTCTAAACTGTGAGAGTGTTGAGTCCAAACACTTTTTAGGTACCACTGTAATTTCCTCATATGCAGTCTGGCATATGGTATTTAGTAGTATGCAGGATGCCATGAATCCCAGGGCCTGCAGAATTTTTCTTGCAGGGAGATGGGACTTTCTTGCCAGTAATTGAAAATACTGAGTTAGTTGAACTTGTCTGGCGTGCGGTAAGCCATTTGGGCCATTGTATTTAAGCTGGCACCCAGGAATATAATCTGTTGCGAGCCCACTAGTTTAGATTTCTTTTCGTTTACTGTACCCTAGAGAAATTGGCAACCTTTTTACAAACGCCAGATGCTGTAGAAGAATGTCCTTGGTCTCTGCTTGAATGAGGCAGTCGTCCAGGTATGGATATATTTGAATTCCTTTTTGTCTGCAAAATGCAATTACTGGTGCCAGGCACTTTGTGAAGACCCTGGGCGCAGTAGATAAGCCAAAGGGCAGTGCAGAGAATTGGTAGTGCATTGTACCAGCTTTGAATCTGAGGTATCTTCTGCAATTTTGTCTGATAGGGACATGCCGGTATGCCTCTGAGGTCCAGAGTAACAAGCCAAGCCCTCTTGCCCAGCATGGGTAGAAGCTGTTGTAATGTCAACATTTTGAATTCCGGAATATTCAGTTAAGTATTCAGAATTGAAAGGTCTAGTATGGGCCTCCAGGCCTTGTCCTTTCTGTGGACCAGGAAGAACCTGGAGTAAAATCATTGTCCTTGTTCCTGTTGTGGTACTTTTTGAATAGCTCTCATGTCCATGAGGACTGAAATTTGTTTTTGTGCCTCTGTCCATTGATTTTGTGGCAGGTCTGGCATTCCTTTTAGCCTTGGTAAAGTATGAAAGTGGAATCTATAACCTTGAGACACAATATTCAGAACCCATTTGTCTTGGGTGATTGTTTGCCAGTTTTGAGAAAAAAGTGCTAGTTTTCCCCCCCAAGGGGGCTTCCAAAAGGGACGTGCTTGGCGTACGAAGGGGAAAGTCATTGTGACGGTTTCCTGTAAGGTTGAAACTTGTCCTCACCTCCTTTTGGGGTTGAGGTGCCCCACTGTCATTGTCTTTTTGAGCCTTGGGGTTGAGATCTGCCTCTTGGGCGTCTGTATCTGCCTCTCTGTGGCCTGTCTGACACTGGAAAGGACCAATTTTTTTTTTTTTTGGTCAATTTCTGCTAAACCGAGGTGGCTGTATCTGTAAGAAATCCTTGACTGTTTGCATAGATTTATGCTTTACACTCAATTTTCTTTAACACCTGTTCTGCCTCAACACCAAACAAGGTATTCATGCTGTAAAGGAGCATCCAATAATTTTGCCTTAACATGATCAGGTAAACTTTGTTCTTTTAACCAAGCATGTCTTCGAATCACAGAACCTGTAACTGCGGCTCTACAAGAGGCCTCTAAAGAATCAAAACCACATTGCAGAGTATGTTTTCCCACCTGTTCAAATGCAAGCAATAAATCCTGCATTTCTTTACAATCAGGAGCTTCTGAGCTTGCTAGCATTTTCTGTTTTAACTGAGCCATTAAATACTGTTGTTACTTAAGCATGTGAAACTGGCAATTTAAAGCTCTTACTGCTAAAGTTGCAGAAGTGCATACTTTCTTCCCCCATCTATCCAAAGCTCTGGAATCTGTCAGAGGGTACTGGATTTTTTGCAATGGAAGCCTTAACCCCTTTTGGACACTGGGAAATAGTTTCTGGATCAGCAGAAGGGTTTTTGTAAAGAAACTTGTGAGAGTCAGGGACTCTATAATACCTATCTGGCTTGGCTGGAACAGGGGGCAAAGAGTCAGGAGATAAACCGGATTCAGAGAACACATCATCCACAATATCTAGCACAGGCGGAATAGCCAGAGGCCTGTGCTGAGGCAATAACAGGAAATCCCTGAGCCTTTTCTTGGATTCTGAGTAATCCAGACTTTCCCAATGGAAATGCTCCCTTATGGTATGTAAAGTTTCCCCAAAAGAATAATCCTCAGGAGGAGAGGCTGAAGGGATAGATTCTTCAGCATCAGAGTCCTCATAAAGGGGTAGAGAGTATCCCTGGTCTGAAGACGAATCAGAGGAAATGGAAACCTGATCAGAGGAGTCATATTCTGTATCCTGCCTAGGCCTTTTCTCAGGAAGGGGATGGGAACTCCTGATTAGAGTAATGAGGTCTTCGGCCATTTTAAGCATCTGTTTCTTAGGCATGGAGGACTGCCCAGGAGAATGTTGTACTTGCTTCTTTGTCTTTAATGGTACCTTTGTCTTGGCTGTTGTTTTAATGGTACGTTGTTAAGGCCTGAAAACACCCTCCGAAGCCTAAGCCTGCTCAGCGGCACCGGACTCATCTGAGGGATTAGTTTCCGTAGGCCCAATACCTTCAGTTTCCAGAGGCCTAGTTGTCTCCACGTGGGAGGCGGAAGCGGCCTGTGGCTCTGAGGTAGGGGTGCCCGGAGCTGCAAAAGCACCTCACTGAGAACCGGCGACTGGCCCAGAAGAGGTTTCGTAGTCTGTTTTGGACCTCGGATGCATGTCTTTATCCTGGTCTTTGCGGTATTGAGGTCGTCGGCTGATCCGACGGCATCGTATAATTGAACCTTCGGCCAAAGTACTGCAAAGCAAAATCAAAACCCCTTTTTATAGTGCGTTTGTTAAATCTAGCACAAAACCGACAACTAGTGACATCGTGATCAGGGCCTAGGCATGGAATACAGTAAGAGTGGAAGTCCTTATGAGGTATTTGCTTCCCACAAGAAATACAATTATTAACTTTTTCTGACATCGGTCTGAGGCAAGGAAAAAGTTTCCCCAACGGGGTACTTAGCTTTATTGAAGACTTCGGATCTGAAATTCGACTTCGAAAATCTCAGGAGTCGGCCGACCGGCACTTGCGAACTGCTTCTGCTTCGGGCACCACGCGGCAAGAAAGACTGGAGAAAATGGTGTCTGATTCAGCTTGTATACCCCTGGCGTGCTGACGTCAGGGAAGAGGCGACAGCAACAGACGCCGGACCAAGACTATGGAACTCTGGCCGACTGTGGGACCGCCTGACGGCAGGATAACCCAAGTGTAATGACTGCAGCAGTGTAACACAAACATCTTTACCTTCATCTAAAAGCAAATACACCACAAAGGCTTTACTGAATAGTGAAAGAAAGAAAAGGTATAGAAAGGGGATGGCGGGTGGGTATCCCAGACTGCAACATTGAATACACTCGAACATCTACATTTATGTTAAGTGTACACAACTGTACTATGGTTCTTCATGTTTCACTGTTGCAGTCATTACATTTGGGTAGAATCCCAAAGCTATGGATGGGAGGATGGAGCTAAACAGCATTAGGAGCAGCTATAAGGCCCTGAAGAACTGCAGTGGCAAAGCCTGCCCTGGATTTGGAGAAGAGGCGCAAATGATAATGCTTTGTGAAGGTATGAACAGAGCTGCAAGTAGCAGCCTCTAGAATGTCTTTGGTTGGAACCCCGCTGAGGTAGAGGCAGCTCTGGTGGAATGAGATCTAATCCCCTTGGGCACAGGTTTACCATGGTGCAAGTAGCAGAAACGAATGCGGTGGCTTATCCACTTAGAAATAGTCTGCTTTGATATAGCCTTCCCCTCTGATCCTGCAGCAAATGCTACCAGTAGCTGCTCAGACTTTCTTAGAAATTTGGTCCTGTTCAAGTAGCATCTTAAGTTGTCTGTGCACGTCCAATGAACGTAAAATCCGCTCCCCCTTGTTCTGCGGATTTGGGTAAAAAGGTGGCAGGTGAATTGTCTGGTTAAGAGCCACACTGGATACCACCTTAGGCATAAAAGAAGGATTGGTCCTGAGGGACACCCTGTTTGGGTAAAATGTAATAAGACTCCAGAGCCATGAGAGCCTGTAGTTCTGAAACCCATCTTGCTGAAGTGACTGCCAAGAGAAAAGCTGTTTTCCAAAATATACATTTTATATCCGCAGTAGCTGCTGGTTCAAGAGGAGGCAGGGTGAGTTTTTCCAGCACAAAATTGAGGTCCCATGCAGGAGTTAGTGAGCTTCTGGGGGGCCTAAAATTTATGGCCCCTCTAAGACGCTGTTTAAGTAGAGGATGAGAAAACAGGGGAGGCTCTGTGTTGTACTGAGCAGAGATGGCAGAGGCATGGACTTTTAGTGAAGAAAAAGATGGGCCCTTGTCAAGCATCTCAGTCAAATATTGTAAAATCTGAGGAATATTGGGCTTTACTGTGTCTGTTCCTTGTGCTTGGTTCCAAGTACAGAATCTCTTCCATTTACCAGCATAAGATTTTCTAGTACTAGGCCTTCTGGCTTCCAAAAGGACATCCATCACAGATTTACTGAGAGGTGTTGTTTGAATAACTAAATGATCAGCCATGCTGCAACGTTCAGAGTTTGGAGCTGAGTGTGCAGAATTTGACTGTTCTGCTGAGACAGTAGATTAGGTATTTGATGCAAGTACCAAGGAGGAAGTTGAGACATATTCCTTAGAAGTGGGTACCAGTGTTATCAAGGCCAGTCCGGAGCAACTAGGATCATTTTTGTTTTTTCCTGTCTGACTTTTAGTAAGACCTTGGAGAGAGGAGGCAGAGGGGGAAAGGCATAAACTGATAGGTTTTTCCAACTGAAGGATACGGCATCCACTTTCCATGCTTGCTTTTTTTATGAATTCTTGTGCAGAATTTGTCCAGCTGATAATTTTGGGGAAGAGGCACATAGATCTATGTCTGGGCTCCCCCATTTCCATGTTAACATGCCGAAGATTTGTGGATCCAGTTTCCATTTGTGTGGGTCCATAAGATTTCTGCTTAGGTCGTCTGTCCAAGTATTTTGTTTTCCTGGCAGGAATTAAGCTTGGAGATGTATTTGGCAAGTCAAAGCTGTGTTCCACAATGCCATGGTTAGTCTGCAAAGAGGGTAGGAATGTGTACCACATAACCATGGTGTTGTCAGTCTATCAGTAGTTGTCCTGGATGAAGCAAGTCCTTGAAGACTGTCAAGAGCATTCTGAACAGCTAGCTTCTCTTTCTGGTTGATATGCAGGTGATCCATTTCTTTTGGGCTCCATTTGCCCTGAATGCATCTCCCCGTCAGGTGGGCCCCCCAGGCATAGTCTGATGAGTCTGTAGTTAGGGTTTGGGTGGCAGGGGGTAGAGTGAATGACAGTCATTTGTTTTGGTGATATGTCTCCACCCACCAAAGAAACTCCTGTTGTAGGCAGGGAATGAGAGAAATTAGAAGTTATGTACTCACCATAACATTCCATCTGAGTAGGTATCTTCATTTGTCTGCAACCTTTGGGATACGGTTCAGATCTCAGATCAGAGCCGGCAACTTGTACAACAGCATAGATCCGAGCTCCTAGCTCCTCCCTTTACCCATAACCCCCTGCCAACCCTAACTTACCTCAGATCAAGTTTGCCCGATATAAGCAATGTAAAGGTGCCCCGGAAGGGGCTAATCCAAGACAGATCCTAATGGTCAGGGGGAAGGAGGGGGGGATGGTTGCAGACAAATGAAGATACCTACTCAGATGGAACGTTATGGGGAGTACATAACTTCTAAATCTGAAGTAGGAATTTCATTTGTCAGCAACCTTTGGGACAGAGTCCCCAGCTACCTGAATCCTGGGTGGCCTTTATGGAAAATCATTCCGGAGCACTGCAGAGCCAAAGGACGCCCTACCTCTGGAGACAACATCCAGTTTGTAATGGCTGATAAAGGTATGAGATGAGGCCCAAGTGGCTGCGGAACAAATATCATCTAAGGGAACCCTAGATTTAAAAGCCGCCGAAGCAGCGACGGCCCTATTAGAATGAGCTCAAACCCCTTGAGGTGCAGGCCTTCCCAAACTCTGGTATGCTAAGAGGATACAATTAGCTATCCACCGTGATAGAGTAACTTTAGAAATTGACTTTCCTAAACTTGTTTTGGCAAAGGAGACAAACAACTGGTCAGATTGCCTATGACCAGCAGTTCGAGGAGTATAAAAACGTAATGGTCTGTGCACATCCAAGGAATGCAGTTTATTTTCTCCTTTGTTCTGGTAATGGGGAAAGAACACGGGAAGATTAATGGATTGATTAATATTAGCTTCTGAAGACACCTTAGGCAGAAAAGACGGATTGATCCTGAGGTAAACTCTACCTGGATGGAAGGATAAATACGGCGGCTTAACACAGAGCCTGAAATTCAGAAACCCTTTTAGCTGAAGTCATGGCCACTAAGAAGGCTGTTTTCCAAGAGAGATATTTAAGATCAACTGTGGCCGCCAGCTCAAAAGGGGGGCTAGTCAAGGCTTGGAGGACCAAGGACAAATCCCATGGGGGTACTACCTCCCTGACTGGGGGTCTGAGAAGGAAAGTACCCTTGAGGAACGCTTTACAAAGCTTAGCAGTCATCAGAGGGCCTGATTCATGCCCTACATGATAATGCGAAATCGCTGCCAGTTGTACCTTGACTGTAGAGCAGCTAGCCCCCTGATGAAAAAGGGTAGTTAAGAACTCCAAAACCGACGTGAGAGGCGCCGTGAAAGGATCCAAGTGATGGTGCTCCGCCCAGATGGAGAAACGTTTCCACTCGCTTCGATAGACTCTTCTGGTGGAAGGTTTATGTGCTGCTACTAGGATGGCTTTGACTGGTGAGGAGATTCCGGGAGTCCTAATCAGGAGTGGAACTGGAGCACCCAAGCCGTCAGCTTGAGGTTGACCAGGTTGGGGTTCTGGGGACCCAGAGGGTGGGTAATGAGATCCGGGAGTGGATCCAGAATCCATGGTGGATGAATTAGGTGAGACCACAGGTACGGGAACCATGTTTGACGACGCTAGAATGGGGCAATGAGGATCATTTTGCTCCCCAGTCGACTGGCTTTCTGTAGGAGTTTCAGCATCGTGGGCAATGGAGGATAAGCGTAAAGGAGACCGGGAGGCCAAGCATGTACTAGAGAGTCTCTCGGGGACTCCCCCCGAGGGGGAATTAGAGCGAAGTAACTGTTGCATTTGGTATTTGAAGGAGAGGCAAAAAGATTGCAACAGGGTTGCCCCCATAGGGCAAATATTTGTTTCGCTACTAGGGGATTGAGAGACCATTCGTACGGAGTCAGGATCGAACGACTGAGCCTGACTGCTAGAATGTTGGACCGTCCCGGAATGTGCGTTGCAATAAGAAAGCGGTTGGTGGAAATGTCCCATTCCCACACTCTCATGGCCTCGCGACAAAGGGGATAAGACCTGGTTCCCCCCTGTTTGTTGATGTACCAGACAAATGACATGTTGTCCATCTGTACTGCAATTGTCCCAATCGGTAGAAGGCTGTGAAGTGCCTGCAACGTCAAAAGCACCGCCCTCATCTCTAGGACACTGACAGCAAGGAGGTCTCTGTCGTTCCACGTGCCTTGGACCGTTCTGCCTGAATAGTGCCCCCCCACCCCAGGCGAGAGGCGTCCGTGGTCACTGTGGCGACGGGGGAAGGCATCGAAAATGGTCGTCCCATGTGGAGACTCTGGGACCGGAGCCACCACATGAGCGATGTTCTGCAAGCCCTGCTTAGGGGAATAGGATGAGACAGGGAGTTGCGAGACAGGGACCATTGTACTTGGAGGGTCCATTGCAGAACCCTCATATTTAGGCGGGCTAGGGGTAGTAGAAGAATAGCTGCCGCCATGGACCCTAGAGCCCTCAGGATCAATTCCACAGGTGGAGCAGAAAGAATGAGAAAGGCCTTGACATGCAACCTCAGGTTCTGATGCCGATCGGGAGTTAAGAAGGCAAGCATTATCCTGGAATCCAATCTGGCCCCTATAAAATCTATCACCTGTGAGGGGACTAGAGAAGATCTGATCATGTTGATAGTTAACCCTAGACGTGGAGCAAGGTCGAGGAAGTAATCCCTGCCTGAACAGAGTAGATGCCTTGTTGGGGCGATGAGGAGCCAGTCGTCCAGGTACGGAAAGACCTGAATTCCCTGAAGCCTCAGGTGGGCCGCTATGACCGCCAAGACTTTGCAGAACACCCTGGGGGCTGAGGTGAGACCGAAAGGAAGGGCCCTGAACTGGAAATGACTGGCTCCCAGCCGGAAGCAGAGAAACCTCCTGGAGCGTCTGGCCACTAGAACGTGGTAGTACGCATCCTTGAGGTCTATCGAGCACATCCAATCGTTCTCCCGTAATAGGGGGAGAATAGATTGTAAGGTGACCATTCGGAACTTTTCTTTGGGTACTGCCAAGTTCAGGAGAGAGAGATCAAGGATGGGTCTCAAGTCCCCCGTCTTTTTTTGGCACCAGACAGAACCTGGAGTAAAACCCCGATCCGAACTGATCTGGGGGGGAACGGGTTGGATGGCCCTTTTTTGTAAAAGCTGCTAGACTTCTGTAGCAGCTGAATCCCTCTGATTGGGTGGTACGTCGGGGAGGCTTCTGATTTTGGGGATTACAATAAAGGGAATTTGGTAACCTCTGGATATGATGTGAAGCACCCAGCCATCTGTTGTTATGGACTCCCACATTGCTAGGTGCTTCAAAAGACGCCCCCCCCGACTGCCTCCAGAGTGGAGCAGCCGGGCAACCCCTCAGGGGTTCTGCGAGGGCCTCTCAGAGAAGGGTTCTCTGGACCCAAAGTTTCTGGGACCCCCCTCTGCCTCTTGGGCGGCGTCCTCCCTGTCCTCTGCCACGAGAGGACTGATTGTCCGGAGCAGACTGGGACTGATGCGACTTTCAGAACCACATCTTCTTCTGACCCTTTTGGTTCTTAGAAAAGGACCTCTGGGGAGCAGAGAAGCGGACTCCAACGGCAGACAACGTCTTACCGTCTTTCTCGCTCTGGACTAAGGTGTCGCGAACGGTTTTGCCAAAAAGTGCAGAACCATCAAAAGGGGCATTCGAGAAGTCACAGTGTCGGAGCCAGGCCTGAAGCCTGATTACCAGGCTGGCTCCGCCGGCTCTAGCGGCTCCTTCAGTGGTGTGTGACAAGAGCCACATAGAGGTATTAGAAACTGAGCGTAGAGTAGACATTCGGGAGGAGTACAGATGCTTGTCTCCTTCCGACCTGGACTCTGGGGGGGATGCAGCGTATTCTTTTATTAGATCCCGCTGCATCCGGAGGACGTGTGCCATATAGTTCAGCCCTCTCATGGAGAAGGTTGCTGCACTAAAGACCTGCTTCCCCAGGCGGTCCATCGCTCGAGAGTCCTTACTCGGAGGGTGGACCGCAGAGCTCTCCTGAGCCAGCTCTCACTTGGTGGCCGCTGCCACCAACATGGCATCCACAGGGGGACCTCTGCCCCAGTGGGTTCTCTTAGCAGGGGGAGTCAGGATCCTGTCCGGGCACTTGGGGATAGGCTCCACAGTGTCCGGCTCTTTCCAAGCCGTGGTGGCAATAAGGTCCACCAGGGGATCGGGGGGAGGGGACACCCAAGAGGTAGATGGCCCTGCTTCGAACGCCTCTAGGAATACGGACTCATCGGAGGAAGCCTTAGGGGCAGACCACCCCCCCACCTAATCATGAGCATCTCCATGATGTCTCCAAAGGAGAAATCCTCGGGGGGGGTGACCTTGGGGAGCCTTCCCCTTCATCTAAGTCCATATCTTTGGTAAGGGACTCAGGGGAGTCCATGTGCCTCCTCTTACACTTGGCTTTGTGAGGGACCTCTTCGGGGGGGATGTCAGAGGAAGACTCACCAGCAATATCACGTTCCGCAGGAACACCCAGAGATGTCGAAGCCGGCTGTCCCGAAGGCCAGGTGATGAGAGCCGGGACCAGCTGAGAGGGAGTGCAGGGAGGAGCCGAAGCCAGGACCGGGGGTCTGGATATACTCAAACAGTGCCCTTTCCACCACTGCGAAAGCCGAGGGGGAGCTACTCTCAATAGGCTCAGAGAGTCGGCTCCCACTCGGATCCGAAGCGGGGACCGGATCCGGGGCTGAGACCCTCGGATCCGAAGGACCCGTGTGCTCCGACCGGGATGGAGCAGAAGTCACACACAGTCCCTCGGATCCAAAGCTACGCCCACGGCTCCGAGAGGTCGGATCAGACAAACTCGAGGGACCAGTCGGAGCCGAAGTAACTAGTACTGTCGGCTCCGACACCCCCCCGGATCTGACGCGGCTTGGCTCCGAGTGCTCCGAACCTGGGAAGCGGAACGGAGAAGGACCGATTGGGGCAAAAAAGGGGGTCGAGCTCCACCCAGGGAGGCAAGAGCACTCCCATCTGCAGTTGGGCCTGGATGAACCTCCTCATCATCCGGTCCATGTCTGCATCTGACATACTAAAAGTAGACCTCGAAGAGGCCACCGAGGCAGACCTAGAGTGACGCCTCGATCACCTCGACAGTGACCGGGTTGCCTCCTCCACAGGTCCCCGTGAAAAACAAGGAACCGGAGCAGAGGAGGAGGCGATCCAGAAACCCTGGAAGGAGAAGCCCGCTTGGCGGGTGGGGCCAAGGAAGAGTCCTCGGCCCGCCGCTTATGGTGCTTCTCCTTCCTTTTGGTTTTTCCGGCCTCCCTATCCTCCGGAGCCAAAACAGGAGGTTGAGTCCCGACCGGAGGAAGGGAGGCAGGGGTGGTCGCTACCAAGGACTGGTTAGCGGCCACCGAAGGACCGGAGGTCGGAGTAGAGTCCGGGGGCAAAAGGCCCGTCAGAATCAGCTTCGATCTCCAGTCCTTAAGTGCCCTGGGGTTGAACGCTGCACAAATCGTGCATCCCGAAGAAAGATGTTCAACCCCAAGGCACATAACGCACTGGGTGTGGCCATCTGCCGGTGAGAGCTTATGGCCACACTCGGTACATTTTGAAAAGATGGCTTTAGGAGCCTCCGACATGTCTAACGTAAACCACATTCACTAGGCCCCTAACATACCACAAACACACACTACGGAACAGCGAGGGTAGGGAAAAAATTTAACAAAAAATAGATATTTAAGAGGGAACCTACACAAACTCACTCAATCACACAAGAAAATACAAAATTTCTTAGCTTTTTTTCACAAAAAAACTTTCAAATGCCAGGAGCTCAAAATCCAGCTTGTTGGCTTGAAGCGCGGCAAACTAGATCTGAGGTCAGTTAGGGTTGGCAGGGGATTATGGGTAAAGGGAGGAGCTAGGAGCTCAGATCTATGCTGTCGTAAAAGTTGCCGGCTCAGATGCGAGATCAGATCCGTATCCCAAAGGTTGCTGACAAATGAAGTTCCTACTTTAGATTCATTGTTTCCAGACTGACAATGTTGGCTCCATAAACTGTTAAGGTACCACTAAAGTTTCCTCATATGTATATGCATATGGAATTAGCAGAATGCAGGATGCCATGAACCCCAAAGCCTGCAGAATTTGTCTTGCAGATAACTAGGTCCTTGTTGCCATTTGTTTGAAGTATATTGTCAGTTGCCTTCGTTTGTCTGGCGTAAGGTAAGCCATCTGGGCAGTTGTATTCAAGCTTCCACCTAGGAATGTAATCATTTGGGAGGGTACCCGTTGGGATTTCTTTTCGTTAGACCCTAGGCATGTTAGAAGCCTTTTTACAAATGCCAGATGCTGAAGAAGAGTGTCCTTGTCCTCTGAATGAAACAGTCGTCCAGATAAGGATAAATTTGTATGTCTCTTACTGCAGAATGCAATTACTGGTGCCAGGCACTTTGTAAAGACCCTGGGTGCAGTACATAAGCCAAAGGGCAGTGCAGAGAATTGGTAATGCAAAACAACTGCCTTGAAACGGAGGTATCTTCTGCATGATTCCCTTATTGGGGTATGCAGGTATGCCTAGGCAGTAGCTGTTGTAAAGTCAGCATTTTGAACTTTGGAATGTCCAAGAATGTGTTCAAGATCAATAAATCCAGTATTGGACACCAATAATCGTCTTTTCTGGGTACCAGAAAAAGTCTAATAAAAACCTTGTTCTTTTTCCTTTTCTGGTACAGGTTGAATAGCCCTCATATCCATGAGGGACATAACTTGTTTCTGAGCCTCTGCCCACTGATTTTGTGGCAGATTTGGCCATCCGTTTGGAAATGGCAAAGTATGGAAATGAAATCTGTATCCCTGGGATACTATGTTCAATAACCACTTGTCCTGGGTAATTAACAGCCAATTTTGAGCATGAAGTGCTAGTTTTCCCCCCAAGGGGGCTGCCAAACGATAAGTGCTTGGTGATGGTACAGGAAAGTCACTGAGACTGCTTACTGTAGGGTTGTCCTTTGTTTCCTTTAGATTTGGAGGTGGAGGCACCCCATTGCTTTGACCTGTAAGAACCCTGTGATTGGTAACTGGAGCCTTTTGAGTGCCTGGATTTGCCTTGAGTGGCTCTGTTGGACACAGGAAAGGACCAATTTTTAGTAGGCCAGTGCCTACTGAACCTGGGTAGCTACAGTTTGCATAGATTTAGCTTAGTCTTATATTTTCTTTAAAACCTCTTGTGCCTTATTACCAGGGTGCCATGCTGCAAGGGGGCATCCAACTATTTAGCTTAAACATGATCAGGCAGATTTTGCTCCTTGAGTCAGGCATGCCTTCTAATCACAGATCCAGTAACTGCAGCCCTGCAAGAGGCCTCCAAGGAATCAAAACCACATTGCAAAGTAAGCTTTCCAACCTGTTCTGCTGAATGCAATCATTCTTGTAACTCTATTTTCCGCACAATCAGAAATCAACATAATATCATTTTCTGTTTCAGTAGGCCCATAACATGCTGTTAAGCATATGAAACTGGCAGCTTAAGGCTCTGCTTGCCAAGGTAGCAGACGTATAAACCTTCTTTCCCCATCTATCCAGTGCCCTAGAATCTCTATCAGAGGGGGTAGGATTTTTGGCTGTAGAAGCCTTAACACCCTTGGGACCCTGAGAAATAGTCTCAGAGTCAGCAACTGGATTTTTGAATAGAAACTTGTGGAAGTCAGGAACCCTGTAATATCTATCTGGCTTACTAGGAGCCGGAGGTAGGGAATCAGGAGCCATGCTTGATTCAGAAAACACATCAACAATGTCCAAAGGCCTATGCTGAGGAAGAAGGAAATCCGTAAGCCTCTTTTTTAATTCAAAGAAATCCTGAGACTCCCAGTGAAAATGTTCCCTTAAAGTATGCAATGCGTCTCCAAAAGAGTAATCCTCAGGAGGAGATGCAGATGGGATGGATTTCCTCTACATCAGAATCCTCATATGGTGGAATGGAAAATTCTTGATCAGAAGAAATGGAAACCTGATCTGAAGATTCATAATCACTGCCTTGCCTAGGCTTCTTAGCGGGGGGGTTGGGAACCCCTGATCAAGGTAATTAAGTCCTCAGCCACTTTGACATTCTGTTTTTTAGGCTTAGGGGCCCTGAGCAAGTGGCTCACGCGACAGTTTTTTTAGACATAGAAGATGCTTTTGACCTTGTTTTTGAGGCTGGCGTCAGTTTTATATAAAAATGTTGAGGCCTGAAAACACCCTCAGAAGCCAATGCCTGCTCAGCGGCTCTGGACCCATCCAAGGGAGAGACATCCGCTGGTTCAATATTTTGAAAATCTCGCGGCATACTGGACTCCGAATGGGTCTCGGAAGAGGCCTGCAACTCAAAAGTAGCGGGTATCAGGGGCTGCGAAAGCACCCGAGGACCGGCGAACCTGCGACTGGCTTAAGAGAAGCTTCGTCGTCGGTTTTGGACCTCAGCAGTCTGTCTCTGTCTTTTTCTTTGCGTTTTTTGCGAACTCCGATAGTCGGAATGCTAACACGACATTTCAGGATAATTAAATCTTGATCCAAAATATTTAGAAGCAAAACTATACAGACGCTTAATACTGCGTTGGTTAAATCTAGCACAGAACCGACAGCAAGGCACGTTATGATCTGGGCCTAGGCAAGGAATACAGTACAAATGAAAATCATTATGAGGTATTTGCTTCCCACAAGTAATGCAATTATTAACTTTTACTGACATCGGTAAAGAGCAAGAAAAAGTTTCCCCAACGGGGTACTTAGCTTTAGTTTGAAGACTTCGGTTCTGAAACTCCAATGCAAAAATTTCAGGAGTCGGCCGACCAACACTTGCGAACTGCTTCTGCTTCAGGCACCGCGCGGCAAGAAAAACTGAATAAAATGGCATCGGCTACATGTTTTATACCCCTGACGTCATGGAAGAGGAGACAGCAACTGACGCAGGACCCAAGACCGTTATTCAAGCCGACTGAAGGCAACCTGCCAGAAAATTACCCAAATGTAATGACTGCAACAGTGAAACACGAAGATCTTCAGGAGGAATACCTGATGGTTTAGGAGATTCCATCTGCAACAATTCATAATACCGCTTATAGATCTCAGAGACCTGAGCACAATCACGCAAAAAAAAAAATTTCATCCTGGCAATCGTGTCGCCAAAAAGTAATCTCTTCAAAGGGAGTATCTGGACTGGTACATTCCTCTTCCTCTGACCCCTAGTCCAGATGTGAAGGAATATGGAAAGTGTAAGCAAGGGATTCTTCATCAGAATCCAACTCCTCCCCAAAGAAACCATGTTCCCTGAGGGGGAGCTGGAACAGAAACACCCTGACGAGGTTTCAATACCATCAAAGCATTAAACAAACCCTGACACTCACTCTATGGATCCTTAAGGACAGGAGAAACAAGTGTTTTGTTTTTTCTTTAGGGGACATCTGCCTTATAAAACTTAGAAGGCTCTGACCCAGCATACCATTCAATAGTAGTAGTATGAACAACTTCTCTGACTGAAATCTGAGAAACACCCCTAGGCCCCTCAGAAATTATCAACTGTGGTTACCCCTGGTTCACCATCAAAAAGTTGAACGTTGATTCAGCGAACTCAGCAAGACAAATAGCAGTCAGTCGACTTCTGTGTTGCCGAACATTAGGAAATCAAGAGTACATACTAGTGAATGCAAGTGTATTCGCTGATATGAACTAGATGTTATGCATAGAGTCGTGGTACAGTGCAGATTGGGAAATGTATCCCTTTCCTCACTTAACTGCGATCTTGGAGTTAGAATATTTAATTTGCAGGGGGGGGGGCTTGCCCCCCTGCTAAAACGTGAATGACAGTGCAGGTGTTTAATTTACATTTGCACCTAGTCTGCCATCACTGTCAATATTTGACAAATGTTGAATCTGCTGAATTCGATCAACAGATTCGACATTTTAACCTAATTAGTATGCAGGAAGTATGAGATCATTTTCAAAGTGCCGAACATTCATTTTTATGAACTTAGATATTTTGATAGCAAACTGTTCCTTCTGAACACTGAAAATGGACATCTGCAAATGGACATCTGCAAAGCCTTCAAAGACTCGCTTAAAGCCACATCCCCACCGGCCTCCAACCCAGATGCTGCAGAGGAATCTGACAACAAAGCCGGGTGAACTGAGCGATCACTCACTTCAGGAGAAACATCCAGCGGTGGATGGACAGTGGAAGATTTCAGCCTAGGCTTCTTAGCCTTCTTCCTTGACAGCGGTCCCACAGGGAGGGAGTCCCCTCCAGAGCATTTTTGAGAGAAGTTTAAGTTGCTGAAACTCAAGATACATTGCCAAAGAAGAATATCTACTACACAAAGTTTTAGGTACAAGAGCCTGACAAACAGAACAGGACATATGGTTGTGAGAAGCAACAAGGCAAAACTCCACAAGCAACAAAATGACAAGTAAAAAAGAAATCCTGATAGGGCACTTATCTGCAACTGCTCGATATTCAGACAGGTAGCAAAGAAGTTCTGAATACTGTATGTCCAGACATTATCTTTATGCCCTATGTTATGGGAGAAACATACGTGTGATGTATGGCTTACCTTAAAGGAACATAAGGTTTTGTTATACTGGCCAGACATCGGGTTGCCTAGGCAGAGAATCCCAAATGTAATGAATACAGCAACAGTGATATGGAAGGACATCAGATTTTTGAGGAAGGTCACAGATGCAACAGTAATCCCAATGTGAGAATCAACCACATGCTGATTGCCTGAATGACAACCCCCTGAGCTTTGCATATTACACAATGGAAACAAACATCACTCCCTCCACCCCTACACACACTCCTAAATCCAAAATAAATGGGAGTAAAAGACCACATGCTCTTTTGTTGAAGCTTTTCTCCCCAGGTCTCCACTGAAAACGAGCTTCTGGCCCAGACGGACACTACCCGGTTATCAAATGCAAATAAATAAATTGTTCCAGTCACCCAGCCTGCCCTCAAAGTAGCCAAGCCTACTGTGCAGAAAAGACAAATATCATCTGAAAGCTAGGTCGACAGTCCCTTTTTACAGTGTCTCACCCTGCAGTGGTATAATTCTTGAGGGGAAAAATGGAAGGGGTAATCCAGTGGAGGAAGACAGGTGGTAAACAGATATGAAACAGTGACCCTTATTCATGATGACTTCTCACACACCTGTAATATGCTCACTGTAAGAGCAATATTGCAGTAAAAGTTGTAATACACTTGGAAGGGATGGGGGACAACCACAGCGGTCTCCCAAAGACCGGTAACGATTTCCATATTCCTGTTGTTCTCCCTTCAGGACGATGCCATAGTGAATCACCATCCTAAAGCCTGGCTCTATTCCAGGATTTGACATCCAGCTCAAAGTCATTAGAAAAGGTGTGAACTGTCCAAGTCAAGACCTGCCGGAAAACGACTGCCCTGTTGGAATGTGTTCCCACGTATTTCTGTGCAAGCCTGCTTTTTTATCACAACAAAACACAATGTAATTGACCAATGCTGTACACATCTGCTTAGTAACTCTCCTTGCCTATGTGAAAGAAACAACAGACTGAATATCTGACAAATGGGACCCTCTCCCCTTTGTTATAAGGTTTCAGGAAGAATACTGACAGTCAAACTGGTAGTCAAGGGCCATATCTGAAGCCATATTATCTGTAAAGGTAGCGTCTCAAAAACAAACCTATAATTAGAGAAGACCACTGCTGTGACATCAATGCTTGCAGTTTCAAGATGCTTCTAGCTAATGCAACTACGACAAAGAATTTGGTCCTTCAGGTCAAAAACTTTGCAAGCTCAAAGGGATCCACAGGTGTCCCTGGTCAAAGTTTGGATAACAAACGGAAATAAATCCCTTTCATGAAGCTGTAGGTGAATCATTATTCCTCTCACCCATTCTTTGTATGCAATCTGGCTTGAAAGAGCACAAAATGGCAGAAGCCATATAACCCAAAGTCTTCAGTAAGTCCTTGGCCATCATTCACTTTCTGGCTGCTGCAAGGTTTAAGAGTGAGGGACCTGGCCTTCAGAAGACGGACCCTGCATTTTTTGATGTTCAGTGTTGTCTGATCTAAAGCAAGATGTTCTTTGGAATGGTTAATCCACAACTTCTAACACTGGAGGCACTCCATGCTAAGACTGAGTACGATTTTACTCTGTGAATGTGGACCCTTTTTAATCTAAGGAAAGTAATGAGCGAGACCAACACTTTTGAGAATACTGTGGGTGCAGCAGAGAACAAAGGGCAATGAAGCAAACTGGTAATGTTGTGGTTCAAAATCCTGAGCTTTAGAAGCTCGTTGTGGTCTCTGTCGACAGGTAAATGCAAAGAGCAGCATAGTGGCACAGTGGGTAGCACTGCTGCCTCAGAGCGAGATGTTCTCAAGCTCTGTTCTCAGCTGGGGTGCCTTCTGTGCAAAGCCTGCATGTTCTCACTCAGTTTTCTCAAGATAACCCAGAGCTATTGCAATCAGTTAAGCATCTTAAAATTGCAAATAAGCAAAAAATATATATATTTGGGCTTGAAATTCTCCCACAGTAATCCCCTTTGGGACTAGA
>NC_056725.1:820588043-820620852 GCF_019279795.1 Protopterus annectens
CACATTATATCCAAACTACAGTGAGACCCTGCCACCACATGGAGCAAAAAAGTACACTTGTGTACCTACCATAAATGTAGATGTTAGAGTGTATTCACTGTTGCAGTCATTACACTTGGGTTATCCTGCTGGCAGGCTAGCCGCAGTCGGCCTTAATTCCGAAGTCTAGGTCCGGCGTCAGTTGCTGTCGCCTCTTCCCTGACGTCAGTGCGCCAGGGGTATAAAAGATGCAGCAGACACCATTTTACTCAGTTTTTCTTGCCCCAGACATCAGGTGCCCCCAAACTGGAAGGCTGAAAATTATGCCAGTAAGTATGCATGCACAAAAATAAACATTTCCTTCGACTACAAGCAAAAACACCACATAGGTTGTACAGGATAGAGAAGTACAGATAAATCCCAGCAAAGAAAAGGGGGGTGGTGGGTGGATAACCTGGACTGCAACAGTGAATACACTCGAACATCTACATTTATGGTAGGTACACAACTGTGCTATGTTCATAGTGTTTCACTGTCACAGTCATTACACTTTGGTTGAATCCCAAAGCTGAGGTTGGGTGGCTGGGTCTAAATAGAATTAGGAGAGGCTATAAGGCCCTGCAGAACTGCAGTGGCAAAGCCTGCTCTGGATTTAGAGTAGAGGTAAATGGTAGTGATTGGTAAAAGTGTGCACTGAACTCAAAGTTGCAGTCTCTAAAATGTCTTTGGTTGGTACTCCTCTGAGGAATGCTGCTGAAGTGGCTGCTGCTCTGGTTGAATGTGGCCTAATGCCATTAGGCACCGATTTGCCATGTTGTGAAAAGCAGAAATGAATGCAGTGGCCTCTCCATTTTGAAATAGTCTGCTTTGAGATCGCCTTTTCTTGTGATCCTGCAGCATATGCTACTAAGAGTTGCGCAGTCTTTCTGAAAGCCTTAGTTCTGTCCAAGTAGAAGCGTAGCTGTCTGTATGTCCAAAGAAAGCAGGAGTCTCTCACCCTTATTCTGTGGGTTTGGATAAAAAGTAGGCAAATGAATGGTTTGGTTATGGGCCACAGTGGACATTACCTTAGGCATAAATGTTGGGTTTGTCCTCAGAGAAACCCTGTCTGGATGGAAAACGATAAAAGGATCCACAGCCATGAGTGCCTGTAACTCAGACTCGCCTTGCAGAGGTTATTGCTAGGAGCAGAGCTGTTTTCCAAGATAAGAACTTTATTTCAGCTGTATTGGCTAGCTCAAAAGGCGGCAGTGTGAGTTTTTCCAAGACATAATTGAGGTCCCATGCAGGTATTGGTGCTCTCCTTGGAGGTCTTATGTTTTTGGCCCCTCTGAGGTACTGTCTTAGCAATGGATGTGAAAAAATTGGTGGTTCCGTACTGTAATGAGCTGAAATGGCAGAGGCATGGATTTTAATTGATGAAAAGGATAGGCCTTTGTCCAGCATCTCAGTTAGGTATTGTAAAATCTGAGGAAAATTCGGTACAAACGTGTCAATTCCTTGTGCCTGGTTCCAAGCACAGAATCTTTTTCATTTTTCTGCATAAGATTTTCTGGTACTGGGCATCCTGGCCTCCAAAATAGCATCCTCACTGCTTTAGAGAGAGGTGTGTTCTGAATGTCTACATTATCCGCCATGCTGTCAGATTTAGGGTTCTGAGTTGGCTGTGCAGGATCGGATTGTTTTGTTGGGTCAGTAAATGAGGAATTGAATTAGAGGCAATGTCCAGGCTGGACCTTGAGACAAGCTCTTTAGGATTGGGTACCAGTGCTGGCGGGGCCAGTCTGGAGCAATCAATCATTTTTGGCTTCTCTTGTCTGACCTTTAGGAGTACCTTGGGGAGGAGAAGCAAAGGAGGAAAGGCATATACTGTTGGGGTCTTCCAGCTGAATGAATGATAGAGCATCCACTTTCCATGCTTGCTTGTGGTAAGTACTTGTGCAGAATCTCTGTAGTTGGCAGTTGTGAGAGAAGGCAAATAGAGATCCATGTCTTGGCATCCCCATTTCTTTATCATCATGCTGAAGACTTGAAGATCCAGTTTCCACTCGTGGGGATCCGTGAGGTTTCTGCTTAGTTCTTCTGCCAGCGTATTTTTCTGTCCTGGCATGAAATATGCTTGCAGGTGTACTTGATAAGTCAATGCTGTGTCCCACAAAGTCATGGCTTGTCTGCAGAAGGGGTAGGAATGTCTGCCTCCCTGCCTGCTTATGTACCACATGACTGTAGTATTGTCCATCTTTATCAGTAGTTGTCCTGGATGGAGTAGATCCTTGAAAGCTGTCAGGGCATTCTGAACAGCTAGCATCTCTCTGATTAATATGAAGATGCCTTTGGCTTGTGGGCCATGTGCCCTGAATACATTTTCCTGCCATGTGGGCCCCACAGGCATAATCTGATGCATCTGTTGTTACCGACTGCCAGGCTGTGGGTAGGGTGAATGGCTGTCCCTTGTTGTGGTGACAGGCCTGTGCCCACCTTCGAAACTCCTGTTGCAGGCAAGGAATGAGGGTAATAAGAAGTTATGTACTCATCATAACATTCCATCTGAGTAGGTGGCTTCATAGGTTCATAGGTTGCTACTAGGCTATCAGCCCTAGGGCCTATACAAGCCTAGCCATAACAATTCCCTGGCTATTTCTTCCCACATTATTTACTTTCCTGGACCCCTGTCTAGCAGGGCGACTGACGTGATCCCTGGGGTGAATTTCCTTTCTCCCATCCAATCGTCAAGGTTCCTCTTGAAGAGGTCCAAAGAGGCACTCTGCTTGACATGTATGGGCAATCTATTCCAGAGTCTGGGGAGTCTCTGGGTCAGGAACCTATCCCTCCAGCATGTTTTGTTTGTGATGACAAGGTTTAGATCCCTGGAGCGTGTAGCTCTGAGGGATTGGGATTTCTTTAAGTGTAGCATGTCCAACAGCTCTGGGTTTGACATGGCCTTGTATGTTAAGCAGAGATCACCTCTGAGTAGCCGATATGCGACAGTATAGCTGGAGTTTTTTAATGCGGTCAGCGTAGGGCATCTGCTTTAGGCCTGTGATTCTTTTAGTGAGGCATTTCTGAGGCCTTTCCAGTTGTTGCAGATGTCTTGAGAGGTACATACCAAATGGGGCGTTGTATTCTATAATGGGTCTAATGAGGGATGAGTACAGTGGGACAATGACCTCCTTTTTTCTGGATGAAAAGCCCTTCGTGATGAGGTGTGCCACATAGAAGGATTTCCTGACTGTTGTGGTGATGTGGTTATCGAAGGTGAGACCACTGTCCACCTGTGTCCCTAAGTCTCTTATCACACTTTCTGTGTTTAGTGTACTGCCACCTATATGGTAATTCATGGATACATGTTTTTCCCAAAGGGATAACAATACATTTCTTGGCATTGAGCTTGAGCCCATGGCTCTGGCACCAAGCATCTGTTTCTGTAAGGCCCTTTTGTAGAGTATCCACATCATTTGGGGATTCAATAATGGCTCCCAGTTTGCAGTCATCAGCAAACTTTGTTAGCCAGAGTCCCTTAGTGTTGACCTGTACTTCAGAGAAGTAGATGCCAAACAAGATCGGCCCCAGGACTGAACCCTGAGGTACTCCACTTGTCACTTGTCTGGAGCTGGATTTGGAGTCGGCTACTTTTACAGTGTGGGTTCTATCAATAAGCCATTTAGCAACCCATTGGGTGACAAAGATTAATACCCAACTTAGTAAGTTTATCTATGATTCCAGAGTGGGGGATGGTGTCAAAGGCCTTGGCAAGGTCTAGATAGGCTGTGTGGACCACCTTACCCTTGTCCATGGCTCTGGAGACTGATTCAAAGAAGTCAATCAGGTTCAAGAGACAAGATCGGCCCTTCACAAACCCAAACTGGGTGGGGTCCAGTGTTTGAAGGTTGCCAATGTCTTTGTTTATAAGTTCCATGATAATACGCTACATGGCCTTGCAGATGAGGCTTGTCAGACTGATGGGACGGTAGTTTCCGGGATCCAAGGTGGACCCCCCCTTGTGGATTGGGATAATTGTAGCTCTGCGCCACTCAGTGGGCACGAAACCTGAGGTGAGGCTATGATTAAACATGACACTTAGGTGAGGTGCCAGTTCATATTGTAGTTCATGTAGTACACAGCCCGAAATGTCATCTGGTCCCATGGATGCTGTATTCTTGGCTTTAGAGAGTGCGTTTTGTACCTGTGTGGCCGTTATTACTGGAATTTGGCAATCTTCCGGTATTGAGGTGGGCCATTTAGGGGGTGAGAGGGGGGTGAAGTTGGCAATGAATCGATCTGCCAGGATATTGGCAATATCCTTTGGATCAGTATATTTATTGCCATTCTGTTTTAGCTCAGAGCAGATCTGAGCATTGCCATTTAGATTCTTGACAGTTATAGAATGCTTTGTGGTTGTCTTTGGAATCTTTGGCAATTTTATTTCCATAACTAGCTTTGGAGGATTTTATGAGGCATCTCAGTTTCTTACTGAGGCTAGTAAGGGAGTTTTTTGCATCCTGGGATTTTCCTCTTTTCTGCAAAAGTTTCTTCCTTTTGTTGTAAAGTTTGTTTATGGCAGGGGACCACCAGATCGGCTTCCTTTTTTTGGATGAGAGCATTTTGGTTCTATTTGGGATGGCATGATTCATGCATGAGTGGATGTGCTCGTACAGTGCCTTAGTGTACGATTCAGCAGTTGAACTTTCAGTTCCCGTCTGCATGGGTGTCATGAAGTTTGTCACTTCTGACTTGAGTAGCATGAAGTTGGCTTTGGAGAAGTTTTTTATGGTGGTTTCTTTACTGGGGGGTGGGGGTGGTATGTGGATGTTAAGGGTGATTAGCTTATGGTCAGACCTGACTAACAAGGGGGTGACCATAGGTATGGAGCATTGATTTGCCATGTTGGTAATGACCAGGTCTAGGATATTGGAGCCCCTGGTGGGACTATGGATTAGTTGATCCAGGGCGTTGAAATTTATGAATTCCAAGAACCGTTGCGCAAAGGTTTTGGGACATGAGTAGTTTTCCCAGTTAATGGCAGGGTAGTTAAAATCACCCAGTATTAGGGTGTTTGGTTCTATCTTAATATTTTCCAGTATGTTTAAAAAGGTGTAGTGAGAATCTTGGGATATGGTGGGGGATCTGTAGCAAGCCACAATTTGGATTGCAGTCTTACGTAGTGTTAGTTGCACTTGGAGAATTTCAGACACATTGTGTTGGCCAACTAGCCTGGTGGTGTGAATATCCTTGGTGAATATTGACACTCCTCCACCTTTAGTGTTTCGGTCCTGGTTTGGTGGCCGAAAAGTGTGGCAAGAGTTGTAGCCTGGTATTGCAGGGGTGCTCTCTGGAGCCTTGAACCAGGTCTCAGTTACTGCACAGATATCGATGTTTTACATTTTTAGGAGTGCCTCGAGAGAGTGCATTTTGAGGTTTAGACTTCGGTCGGCCGGATTCCAAAGTCTGGGTCTGGCCTCGGCTGATGTCGCACTTCACCCGACGTCATAGCTGCTGTTTGTTGGGTATAAAGGCATCAGCCGATGCCATTTTCCTCAGTGTTTCTTGCCCCAGATGCCAGGTGCCCTCTAGGAAGGCTAAATTTGGATAAATGCAAATAATTCCAAACAGTAGAGAGCAAACAATATGAATATATATATATATATATATATATATATATATATATATATATATATACATATATACAAACAAATACACCATAATAGATTCCCCCAGCTAGCTAAAAGAGGGGTAAATACCCTAGGAATACCACAGAGGGGAAGGAGGGTGGGTAATCCTGACTGCAGATGCATACCTATCGGACATCTACGTTTATGGTAGGTACAAAACTGTACTATGTCCTTCAAGGATGCATCTGCAGTCCTAACATATGGGTAGAATACCATAGCCAAACTGGGGGAGGAGGCAGTAAGATAAAGATGGTGTAGTTAAGATCTCTTGCAAAACAGCAGTTGGAAAACCTGCTCGGGATCTAGAGTATAAGGGTAGATTATAATGCTTGGCAAATGTATGCACGGAGCTCCAAGTAGCAGCTTCTAAAATGTCTTTGGTAGCCACTGCTCGTAGGAAAGCTGTAGTGGTGGCTGTAGCTCTTGTGGAATGAGGTCTGATATTATCAGTTGTCGTCTTTCCATGAAAAGAATAGCAAAATCGAATGCAATTTCCTATCCATTTTGAGATTGTCTGTTTTGAAATTGCTTTTCCTTGCATTCCTGTTGCATATGCTACCAGAAGCTGGTCAGTTTTTCTGCTAGTCTTAGTTCTGTCCAGATAGTAGCGTAATTGTCTGTGTACATCCAAGGTATGTAGCAGTCTTTCCGCCCTGTTCTGTGTGTTTGGGAAGAATGTAGGTAAATGAATCGCTTGGTTCAATGATACTCTGGAGACCACTTTTGGCATAAAGGTAGGATTAGTTTTCAGCGAGACTCTGTCCTGATGGAAGATAAGGAAGGGTTGTACTGCCATTAATGCCTGTAACTCAGATACCCTTCTTGCTGAAGTAATTGCCAGCAGGAAAGCAGTTTTCCAAGACAAGAATTGTAATTCTGCTGTTACTGCTGGTTCAAAAGGGGGAAGTGTTAACTTTTCCAGCACAAAGTTGAGATCCCATGTAGGTAAAGGTGGTTTCCTTGGAGGTTTTACATTTTTGATTCCTCTCAAGAACTGCCTGAGTAGAGGATGAGAGAAGACAGGAGGATCCATGTTGTATTCTGCTGAAATTGCTGATGCATGAATCTTAATGGAGGAGTAAGACAGGCCATTGTGGAAAAGCTCTGCTAAATATTCCAGGACGTGTGCTATGTTTGCCAATGACACATTTTCTCCCTTTGCTGCACTCCAAATGAGGTATCTTTTCCACTTGGCTGAATAAGTCTTCCTTGTGGAGGGTCGGCGTGCCTCAGGATAATGTCCTTAACCCTCTGAGATAAACCTGGGTTATTTTGTTTTATGCAATATTCCAAGCAGCTAGCTGCAGTGTTTTCAAGTTTGGATGTAGGATCTTGTAGTTGTCCTGTGTTAGTAGTAAGGGGCATAGAGGTAGTGACCAAGCGTGTGTCTGAGACATGCTCCTCAGTAGCGGGTACCAATGTTGCCTCGGCCAGTCTGGAGCTATCAGAATTACCCTTGGCTGATCCTCTCTGATCTTCAGTAGAACTTTGTACATCAAGGGAAGAGGTGGAAATGCATATGCTATCAGGTTTTTCCAGCTGAAGGAAAGGGAGTCCACCCTCCAAGCAAGTGGGTGGTATGCTCTTGTGCAGAATTTCTTCAATTGGTGGTTGTGTGGGGAGGCGAACAGGTCTATCTGTGGTAGTCCCCATTTCTTTGTTATGGCTTTGAAGATATCTGGATGCAGCATTCCATTCGTGAGCATCCGTGGTAGTTCTGCTTAAGGTGTCTGCTAGAATTTTCTTTTCCTGGTACAAATCTGGCCTGAAGTTGAATGTTGAGATTCAGGGCCACATTCCACAGGTCCATTGCCATCCGGCATAGAGGATATGAATGTGTACCTCCCTGTTTGTTGATGTACCACATGACTGTGGTATTGTCCATCCTTATCAGCAGATGACCCTGTTGAAGGAGTGGTCTGAATGCCTGGATCGCATGTTTCACTGCGAGCATCTCCTTTAGATTTATGTGCAGATTCAGCTGGTCTTGGGTCCATAGGCCTTGTATACACTTGTCCACCATGTGTGCCCCCCATCCTAGGTCTGAGGAGTCTGTGGTGATGGTTTGGCTTGGATGAGGTTTGTGGAAAAGCAATCCTCTGTTCAACTGACAGGCCTGAGCCCAAAACAGGAATTCTTGCTTCAGGCATGGAATTATTGGAATCTGGGCTTCTAGACTGTGCTTGTGTTGAGACCATACATTCCTTAGGTACCATTGCAACTTCCTCATATGCAGCCTGGCATGCGGAACCAATATTATGCAGGATGCCATGTAACCCAGGGCTTGCAGGACTTTCCTTGCAGTAAGCTGAGTTTGGGTTGTTAATGTCATGAAGTAGACTGGTAGTTGCTTTTGTTTTTCTTCTGTGAGAAAAGCCATTTGAGTTGATGTATCCAGTTCTGCACCCAAGAATGTTATCCTTTGGGATGGTACTAGTCTTGACTTTTTCATGTTGACTGTGTATCCCAAGGCTTGCAACAGTTGTATGACATTTTCCAAATCTTTTGTTAATTTGTCCTTGTTGTCCGCTTGTATTAGGCAGTCGTCCAGGTATGGGTAAATTTGAATTCCCTGAAGCCTGCAATGAGCAATTACTGATGCCAGGCATTTCGTGAATACTCTGGGCGCAGTAGATAAGCCAAAGGACAATGCTGAGAATTGATAATGCTCTGATCCTGCAAGAAATCTGATGTGTCTTCTGCAATCTGGTCGTATAGGGACGTGCAGGTATGCCTCCTTGAGATCTAGAGTCACCAGCCAAGACTCCTTGCCCAGCATGGGAAGAAGTTGCTGGAGGGTCAGCATTTTGAATTTTGGAACAATGAGATATGTGTTCAGTGCGGACAAGTCGAGAATAGGTCTCCATTGATTTTCTTTTCTTGGTACAAGGAAAAACCTGGAGTAAAATCCTTGGCCTTGCTCCATAGGCGGTACCTTTTCTATAGCTCTCATCCTTAGTAAGTTGTTGATTTGTTTTAGAGCGTCTGTTTTTTGGCTTGGTGGTAGGTTTGGCATTCCTCTCTTTTTTGGTAGAGTGTGGAAGTGAAACTTGTAGCCCTTGTCTAGTGTTTGTAAAGTCCATTTGTCTCCTGTGATGTAATGCCAGTTGTCGGAAAATAAGGCTAGCTTTCCGCCCAAGGGTGCTTCCAGTTGTTCCCTGGTAGGCGGAACCAGAGCCAAGTCATTGTGTCTGCCCTGTGGAAGTGGTTGTAGTTAAATCTGTGGCAGTACTTCTCTGGTTGGTAGGTTGCCACTGACATCCCCTGTAGGCACCCCTAGATTGACCTCTGCCTCTTGGTTGTCTATTTCTGTCTCTCTGTGCTCTGGAGTTGTCTGGAAAGGACCAATTCTTCGAAGGCCAATTTCTGCTAAACCTCGGAGGTTGGACCTGTAAGAAATACTTGACTGTTTGGACAGATTTTGCTTTTTCTTCCACCTTCTTTAGAACCTCCTGTGCAGGGGAGCCAAACAAACTTTGTTTCTCCATGGGAGCATCTAAGAGTTTTGACTTAACATGGTCTGGTAAGGATTGTTCTTTTAAAAAGGCATGCCTTCGAATCACTGTTCCAGTCATAGCTGATCTAAAGGAAGCCTCCAGTGCATCATAGCCACATTTTAAGAAATGGTTACTGACCTGCTGAGAGTTATGTACCAAATCCTGAAGGGACTTGCGGTCTATAGGTTCAGGAGATGACAGTTTTTTATTTAGCTGGTCTAACAAAAATTCCTGGTACTGAATCATGTGAAATTGACAGTTTAAGGCCCTGGCCGAAAGAGTAGCATAAGTATAAACCTTTTTACCCCATCTCTCTAATGCTCTAGATTCCCTTTCAGAGGAAAGAGGGTTTTTGGCAGAGGCAGCTGCCACACCTTTAGGGCCCTGTGAAATGGTTTCAGGGTCTGCAACAGGAGCCTTATACTAGTAGTGTGTGTCCGGAACCCTATAATATCTGTCAGGCTTGGCAGGGGCCGGAGGAAGAGAATCAGGGGCAGTACAGGCATCATTATATGCATCATCAACAACTGTTAGTACTGGAGGAATGGCTAAAGGCCTATGCTGTGGTAAGTGTAAAAAAGTCCTTAGCCTTTTCCTTGAATCTGAAAAATACTGGCCCTGCCATTGGAAGTGTTCCCTCATAGCATGTAAGGTTTCCCCAAAAGAAAATTCTTCAGGAGGAGAAGCAGAAGGAATGGAGTCTTCTGCATCAGAATCCTCATAAGGAGAATATGGGCCTTCGTGAGGGTCTGAGTCATCCGAGGAATAGTCTGTAGAGACAGGTTCCGGGGGTTCAGTCCTAGGCCTCTTATCTGGAGGGGGCTGAGAGGCCCTGTCTGGGTGAGGTTGGGAACCCCTGATCAAAGAAATGAGATCCTCAGCCAGGCTGAGTATTTGGGAACTAGAGGTAGGCCTATGTGAGGGAATTTTAGCAGGTAAGGCCTTAGAAGATTTAGCTGATTTAGCCCTGGCAAAAGCCTTGATAGACATAGAAGCAGGGGGTCTAGCAGCCCACCTGCAGGGGTAGATATGTCTAAAGGAATAGTGTCTGACAAATCCTGGGTGCCTGCTGCTGTAGCAGTAAATTCAGTAGCAGATTCAGCCATGCTCTGTGAGGCCTCGGCTATGGGAGGCATGCTTTCGGCCGAAGGAAGAACCGAGGGCTCGGTTTCAGCCGAAACTGAGACACTCGCGGTTGGCCTAACCGTGGTTTCAGCCGAAACCGCGGACCGCGAGTGTCGGTCCTTTTCCTTGCGCTTTTTAACTAATTGTGTAGTCGGAGTCTCAGACGGCATTTTGTATGCAAAAGCGGGACCAAAACCTCCTCTGCAAACTCCGACCGACGTCTAAGCGTCCGTCGGTTGAAGGAAGCACAGGCTAGACAAAGCTGATACGTCGTGGTCTGGGCCTAAGCAAGGAAGGCAGTAAGAGTGGAAATCCTTTTGAGGTATTTGTTTCCCACAAGTTAAACAATTATTTACTTTGTCTGACATCGGCTGAGGCAAGAAAGAGTCCCCAACGGGGTACTTAGCTTTTTAGAAGTCTTCGGTAGTAGAAATCTCTGGATCTGACCGACCGGGACTTGCGAACAGCTTCTGCTTCAGGCACCACGCGGCAAGAAAGACTGGGGAAAATGGCATCGGCTGATGCCTTTATACCCAACAAACAACAGCTATGACGTCGGGTGAAGTGCGACATCAGCCGAGGCCAGACCCAGACTTTGGAATCCGGCCGACCGAAGGGCTGCCTGAGGCAGGACAACCCATATGTTAGGACTGCAGATGCATCCTTGAAGGACATCAGGGCCCTCCTGCAAGCCTTGCTGATAGAGACAGGGTGATTGAGAGGAAAAAGCTGAAAGGACCATTGTACTTGGAGGGTCCACTGTAGTACCCTCATGTTTAGGCGAGCGCATGGAAGAAGTGTTATTGCCGCTTCCATAGAGCCCAGTGCCCTCAGGATCAATTCCGCGGGTGGAGCTTCTGACTGAAGGATGGCCCGCACATGTAATCTCAGCTTCTGTAGTCATTCCTAAGTGAGCTAGGCTCGCAGACTTCTCGTATCTAATCTGGCCCCTATGAAGTCTATCACTTGTGTCGGAGCATGGGAGGATTTGTCCATATTGATTGTGATGCCCAACTGGGGAGCTAGGCAGAGAAAAAAATCTCTGGCTGAGCAGAGTAGATGCCTTGTTGGGGTGGTCAGGAGCCAGTCGTCCAGGTACGGCACCGCTATCACTGCTAAAACTTTGGTGAACACCCTAGGGGCTGTGGTGAGGCCAAAGGGAAGGACCCTGAAATGATAGTGGCTGGCTCCCAGCCGGAAGCGGAGAAACCTCCTGGATCGTCTGTCTATTAAAATGTGGTAGTACGCATCTTTGAGGTCTATTAAGCACATCTAGTCGTTCTCCTGCAACAGGGGGAGAATTGATTGAAGAGTGACCATTCGGAATTTCTCCTTGGTTACCGACAGGTTCAAGAGTGAAAGGTCTAGAATTGGTCTCAGGTCCCCCGTCTTTTTTGGCACCAGAAAGAACCTGGAGTAAAACCCTAATCCGAGCTGGTCTGGGGGAGCGGGTTGGAAGATCCTTTTTTCTAGCAGCTGCTGGATTTCTGCGGCTGCAGCCTCCCTCTGATCGGATGGTACATCGGGGAGGTTCCTGAGTCTGGGAACATGTTGCATAGGGATTTTGTAACCTCTGGATATAATCCGAAGCACCCAGCGGTCTGACGTGATGGACTCCCATGCCGCCAGATGCCTTGAGAAGCGCCCCCCAACTGCCTCCAGAGTGGAGCAGTCGGGCAACCCTTCAGGGCTGTTGCGTGGGCCGATCAGAGAAGAATTCTCTGGACAAAAAATTTCACGGGGCCCCTCTGCCTCTAGGGCGGCGTCCTCCCTGTCCTCCTCAGCCACGGAAGGACTGGTTGTCCAGAGCAGGCTGGGAATGTTGCGATTTCTGGAACCACATCTTCTTCTGTCCCTTTTGGTTCTTGGAGAAGGACCTCTGGGGAACAGAGAAGCGGACTCAGACGGCAGACAACGTCTTCCCGTCCTTCTCGCTCTGGACAAGTGTCTCGAAAACGGTCTTGCCAAACAAAGCAAAACCAAAGGGGGCATTCGCAAAGGACGCCTTGAAGGGCTCCGCGAAGTCACAATGTCGGAGCCAGGCCTGGCGTCTCATAACTAGGCCCACTCCGCTAGCTCTAGCGGCTCCCTCAGTGGCATGAGACAACAGCTGCATAGAGGTATTAGAAATAGATCTCAGAGTGGCCATACGAGTGGAGTACAATTGCTTGTCCTCCGCCGACATGGACTCCGGGGGAGGGGGGGTGCAGTGTATTCTTTAATAAGATTCCGCTGCAACCTGATGACATGTGCCATGTAGTTCAGAGACCTTCCTGAGGTCGCTGAACTGAATACCAGCTTCCCAAGGCGATCCATCGAGCGGGACTCCTTGCTCGGAGGATGGATCGAGGGGCTCTCCTGAGCTAGTTCCCTCTTAGTGGCTGCCATCAACATGGCATCTACAGGGGGACCCTTGTTCCAGTCGGACCGGTCTGCGGGGTGGGCTCAAAATCCTATCCGGGCACTTGGGGATTGGCTCCACAGTGTCCGGCTCCTTCCACGCCCTGGTGGTCACAAGATCCACCAGGGGGTCGGCCGGAGGGGACACCAAAGAGGTAGACGGGCCTGCTTCGAATGCCTCCAGGAACACGGACTCGGAGGAAGCCCTGGGGGCAGACCACTCCCCCCTGAGACTGTGCATTTCCATGATGTCTCCAAAAGAGACATCCTCAGGGGGTGACCTTGGGGAACCTTTCCCTTCATCCAAGTCCGTGTCCTCTGTTAAGGACTCTGGGGAGTCCACGTGCCTCCTCTTACACTTATGCTTGCGAGGCACTTCCTCGGGGGGGCTGTCCGAGGAGGTCTCACCAGCAATGTCCTGTTCCAAAGGAACAACCTGGGACATCGAAGCAGGCTGTCCCTGTGGCCGGGTGATGGAAGCCTGACCCAGCAGAGAGGGAGTGCAGGGCGGAGCCGAGACAAGGGCCGGAGGTCTGGATGCTCTAGACAGAGCCCTCTCCACTACATCGAAGGCCGAGGGGGAACCGCTCTCCCTGGGCTCTGAGAGCAGACTCCCACTCGGATCCGATGAAGGGATTGTAACCGGCGCCAAGACAGTCGGATCCGAAGGACCAGTGTGCTCTGACCCGGACGGAGCCGAAGGCACACTGAATCCCTCGGATCCGAATCTCGGGCCACGGCTCCGAGAGGTCGGATCCGACGATGGAACAGACAGACTCGAGGGTAGGGTCAGATCTGAAGTACCCAGTACTGTCTGCGCCGACCCACCCCCGGCTCCAACGGTGCCCAGCTCCAAGCGCTCCGAACCCGGAAAGCGGGTCAGAGAAGGAGCTATCGGAGCAAAAAAGGGTGTCGAGCTCCCCCCCCCCCAAAGAGGGGGGGCAGGAGCACTCCCATCTGTAGCTGGGCCTGGATGAACCTTATCATCCGCTCCAAGTCTGCATCAGACAGGCTTTAAGTGGATCTCGACGAGGCCACCGAGGCAGGCCTGGAGTGCCGCCTCGATGACCTCGACAGAGATCGGGTCTCCTCCTCCTCAGGTCCCAGGGAGAAACAAGGTGATCGGAGCCGAGGAGGAGGAGACCTGGAAGCCGTGGAGGGAGAAGCCTGCTTAGCTGGGGGGGGGGGCCGAAGCGGAGGCCTCGGCCCGCGGCTTGTGGTGCTTTTCCCTCCGTTTCTCCCTCCTGGCCTCCCTGTCCTCCGGCGCTTTAGTGGGAGTTTGAAACCCGGCCAGAGGAAGGGGGGCAGGAGTGGCCACCACCAAAGGCTGAGGAGGTGCCACAGGAGTAGCGGAGGCCGAAGCCGACTCCGGGAGGCAAAAGTCCCGCCAGGACCAGCTTCGACCTCCGCTCTTTCAGTGCCCTGGGGTTGAACCCTGCACAAATCGTGCATCCCAAGGACAGGTGTTCAACCCCAAGGCACCGAACACACCGAGTGTGGCCATCCGCCGGAGAGAGCTTATGGCCACACTTGGTGCATTTAGAAAAAATAGGCTTTGGGGCCTCTGACATATCCCAAAACTAAGTAACACTACACAAACACAGAAGACCCCAAACGCAAGCACACACAATCACACTCTAACGACCAGCGAGGGGAGGGTAAATACTAAAAATTTTAAAATTAACAGACTAAAGGGAAGCCTAATACACACACACTAATTAACTGACAGAAAAAAAGGCTAAAGAGATAAAAAGGGATAAAAAGGGAACACTTATCTCCATAATTGCCAGGAGCTCAAAATCCAGCTGACACACACTAGAGCGGCAAACTAGATCTGAGGTCATTTGGGGTTGGCAGGGGATTATGGGTGAGGGGAGGAGCTAGGAGCTCGGATCCATTGCTGTATAAATAGTTGCCGACTCGGATCCAAGACCCACAGATTGCTGACAAATGAAGTCCCTACTCCAGATTTGATGTTTCCAGGCTGTGACAATGTTGAGTCCAAACACTTTTTAGATACCATTGTAGTTTCCTCATATGCAGTCTGGCATATGGAATTAGCAGAATGCAGGATGCCATGAAGCCTAAAGCCTGCAGAATTTTTCTTGCAGTTAACTGGGTCTTTGTTGCCAGCATTTTGAAGTAAGAAGTCAGTTGCCTTTGTCTGGCGCGAGATAAGCCATCTGGACAGTTGTATTTAAGCTTGCACCCAGGAATATTATCTCTTGAGAATGAACTAGTTTTGATTTATTTTTGTTTACTGTGCACCCTAGGCAAATTAGTAATCTTTTTACAAACGCCAGATGCTTTAGTAGAATGTCCTTGTTCTCTGCTTGAATGAGGCAATCATCCAAGTAAGGATATATTTGAGTTCCTCTGTCTGCAAAATGCAATTACTGGTGCCAAGCATTTTGTGAAGACCCTGAGCACAGTAGATAAGCCAAAGGGCAGTGCAGAGAATTGGTAGCGCATTGAGCCAGCTATGAATCTGAGGTATCTTCTGCAAGATTGTCTGGTTAGAATATGCAGGTATGCCTCTTTTAGGTCCAAAGTTACCAGCCAAAGCCTTCTTGCCCAGCATGGGCAAAAGCTGCTGCAGAGTCAACATTTTGAATTTTGGAACGTCCAGAAATGTATTTAGAATAGACAGGTCCAGTACTGGTCTCCAGGCTTTGTCTTTTCTGGGTACCAAGAAAAGTCTTGAGTAAAATCCTTCTCCCTGCTCTTGCTGTGGTACTTTATGAATGGCCCTCATGTCCATGAGGGATGAAACTTGTTTTTGTGCCTCTGCCCACTGATTGTGTGGCAGGTCTGGCATACCTTTTGCCCTTGGCAGGATGTGAAAGTGGAACCTGTAGCCCTGGGACACTATATTCAAGACCTATTTGTCCTGGGTGATCATGTGCCAATATTGAGAAAAAAGTGCTGGTTTTCCCCCTAAGGGGGCTGCCAAAAGTTAAGTGCTTGGTACTGGCAGGGGAAAGTCATTGGGACTGTTTCCTGATGTGATTTGTCTTCTCCGCTTTTGGAGGTAGAAGCACCCCATTGTTTAGGCCTGTATGAGCCCTGGGGCTGGGATCTGCCTCTAGGGCATCTGTATCTGCCTCTTTGTGGCCTGTCTGACACTGGAAAGGACCAATTTCTTTGTAGGACAGTTCCTGCTAAATCTGGGTGGCTGTACCTGTAAGAAATCCTTTACTGTTTGCATAGATTTCGCTTTGTCCTCCATTTTCTTCAACACCTCCTCTGCTTTAACACCAAATAAGCTATCATGCTGTAATGGAGCATCTAATAATTTTGCTTTAACATGATCAGGCAGATTCTGTTCCTTTAACCAAGCATGCCTCCTAATGACAGAACCCGTAACTGCAGCCCTGCAAGAGGCCTCCAGAGAATCAAAACCACATTGCAATGTATGCTTTCCCACTTGTTCAGTTGCATGCAATAAATCCAACATTTCCTTATTTTCTGCACAATCAGAATTTGACATTTTCTGTTTTAGCAGTGACATTAAGTATTGCTGATATTTAGGCATATGAAATTGACAATTTAAAGCCCTCACAGCCAAAGTAGCAGAACTGTAAACCTTTTTTCCCCCATCTGTCTAGTGCCCTTGAATCTCTATCACAGGGGATAGGGTTTTTTGCAGTAGAAGCCTTGACCCCTTTGGGACCCTGAGAAATAGTTTCTGGGTCAGCTGCAGGGTTTTTATAAAGAAATTTATGTGAATCTGAAAACCTGTAGTATCTGTCTGGTTTAACAGGGGCAGGAGGTAAAGAGTCAGGAGAAAGTACGGACTCTGAAAATGCATCATCTACAATGTCTAACACAGGAGAAATAGCCAGAGCCCAAACGAAACAAGTAAACCAAAAACCAAGAATATATATGTAAAAACCACGAACTGGCTGAATAAAGGAGTCGTTTTACTTCAAATTAATAAAATAGTACAAACGAAAAATACGAACATCAAAATCAAATCAAATAAGCTCTTTCGTTTGGAAGATGCCAAACTTTTTCAAACTGTTTGAATTTGAAAAAGTTTGGCAACTGCCAAACGAAAGCGTTTATTTGATTTGATTTTGATGTTCGTATTTTTCGTTTGTACTATTTTATTAATTTGAAGTAAAACGACTAATTTTTTCACCAGTCTGTGTTTTTTACAGGAATAGCCAGAGGCCTGTGCTGAGGCAGTAAAAGAAAATCTCCAGTCCTTTTTTTAAGATTCTGAGTAGTCTTGGCTCTCCCAGTGGAAGTGATCCCTCATGGTATGCAGGGTTTCCCCAAAATAATAATCCTCAGGCGGTGAGGCTGAAGGGATAGATTCTTCAGCATTCAGAATCCTCGTAAGGATAAAGAGTATTCCTGTTCAGAAGAGAAGTCAGAGGAAATGGAAACCTGATCTGAAGATTCATATTCTGTCTCTTGCCTAGGCCTCTTGTCAGGAGGGGGATGGGAACCCCTGATCAAGGTAATTAGGTCTTCGGCCATTTTAAGCATCTGTTTAAGCATGGAAGTCTGTCCAGGAGAATGCTGTACTTGTTTCTTTGTCTTTAGAACTGCTTTAGTCTTTGCTTTGGTAGCTGAAGTAGGCTTTACATATAACTGTGTAGGTCTGAAAATACCCTCAGAAGCCGATGCCTGCTCAGCGGCTCCGGACCCATCTGAGGGAATAGTTTCCGAGTGTCCAATACCAGAGTATCCAGAGGCCTAGCTGGCTCCACGTGGGAGTCGTCAGCGGCCTATGGCTCTGAGGTAGCGGGCGTCCGGGGCTGCGAAAGCACCTCACTGAGAACTGGCGACTGGCTTAGCGGAAGCCTTGTCATCGGTTTTGGACCTCGGATGCCTGTCCTTTTCTTTTTCCTTGCGCTTTTTATAAACTCCGGTAGTCGGTTGTTCCGGCAGCATTATATAATTGAATCTTCGGCCAAGTAATGTAAGGCAAAATCGTACCGACGCTTAATAGTGCGTTAAATCTAGCACAAAACCAACAGCTAGCAACGTTGTGATCAGGGCCAAGGCAAGGAATACAGTAAGAATGAAAATCCTTATGAGGTATTTGCTTCCCACAAGAAATACAATTGTTAACTTTTTCTGACATCGGACTGGAGCAAGAAAAAAAGTTTCCCCAACGGGGTACTTAGCTTTAATAAAAACTTCGGATCTGAAATTCGTTTTTGAAAATCTCAGGAGTCGGCCGACTTGCACTTGCGAACTGCTTTTGCTTCGGGCACTGCGCGGCAAGAAAGACGGAGGAAAATGGCGTCAACTGCATCTTTTATAACCCTGGTGCACTGACGTCAGGGAAGAGGCGACAGCAACCGACGCTGGACCTAGACTTTGGAATTCAGGCCGACTGCGGGTAGCCTGCCAGCAGGTAACCCAAGTGTAATGACTGCAACAGTGAAACACGATGAACATCTATAAACTACAGAAAAACTCTATGTGAAACCAGCATTCGGGGTTGGTAATGTATGGCATCCTGCTTACCAGTTTAAAAAGAAAATCAGCAAAAAAAAAAAAAAGATTCCCACAAACAGCAACTGAGATGTGCCATCTCCCATTAAAGGATTAAACAGTGGAGCTCTTGACATTAACACAAACCATCATATCAGTAAGCGTTTTGTGGAGTGGTACCTGGTGTGGACTGGTGTTTTTTTCACATTTACTTGTAACAAATCATCATAGCCAGATTTAAATAAAAAAATATATATATATATATATATATATATATATATATATATATATACACAACAATAAAGCACAATTCGTACTAGCATCACACCACCATTTATGCACAATCATGTCTCACTTTGAAACAGATACACTTTTGTAAACTATTTGAGACATTCATAAACAGATGTAGATCACAATAATAACACCACACTCTTTGCACATTACCTGTCTGATGGAAAGGAAAAGGGGAGATGGAGTCTTCATATAAACTCTTCATGTCTGCTAATGCTGCAGTGCATGTGCGTGGGGAAGACTACACGAACAACAAAGTAATGAAAATGAAAAAAATCAAACATGCTCACTTAATGCTGCAAACTGTGTCGGTGATGGGGAAACTATTATATAAAAAAATCTTCAAAATTAAATGTAAAATGCATCACTGGGGAGAGGTGGAGAACATTTACTGCAGTTCAACAAAACTACATTGTGAAAACATTAAAAAATCAGATCACTAGACAATTAAAAATAGTTATGTTCTGTACTACAGAAATGCTCAATGGTAGAGATGTTGGTTACACTGTATTTACTTACCTCTCTTCCATCAGCCCACAAGACCACTCTGGTTTCATCCCTATGGTTTAACTCAGAAATTGTAGGTAAATACAGCACAACCCACACCCCACCTTAACTGAAAAAAAATGCGCAACACAATCATGATATGGAATAAAAAAAGCTTTGTGCATGAAGAGTCGTAACATGCTGGAGCATAACAACTGATGTAAACTGGTGGACTTATTTATGGTGAAGATGAAGAAAGCCCCAACCCCACAAGTGAACAGCATCTCTTTTTTCAGTTGTACAGAAATGACCTTTAATGACATCACCACTTCTCAGATTTCCTCTAAATTCTGCTTTTTTACCACACTTCAGTTTCACAAGACTTAAAACATCATTTCAGTTTAAATTTACAGGTGTGATCAGTAGTATTGGATCAAAACAAGAAAGCAGTAATGCCTATATTAAAAAAAAATCCATCTTATAAGACTATAAATTTGCAAGAAATATTAAGTTTCATAACTTAAGATTAACAAGCAAGAGACAGGTTTCAAACAGAAAGCACAAAGCACAAGTTTGGCATGCTTCAAATGCACCACAAGATTTAACTCTGAAAATCAATCACACAACTAAACATAAAACCACACCTGAATAACCAACTATAAAAGCACAAAAAATAAAGTCAGCGGAGCCCCAGAACTATGTGAAAACCAAGGCCTCTGCAAAAATGCTTAAGCTGACAAAACCTTGACATTACTTCCAACATACGCAATTAAAACAGCCTTGATACACTTGTATATAGGTAAAAATAAAACTTAAAATAAGATAGGTTTTGGACTTGTCAGACTATGATGTCCCATGAGAGCAATCTTATCACCATTTTACATTTCTTGTTCTAAAGGTTAAAAATCACATTTTACTGATAAAGAGCTGAAATTCTCAATAAAATGTGGCTACAGGCCTTAAAATGTTAAGTTGAAGCAAAAATCACAGGTTTGTTTCTTTATAACTTTTAGTACTGTGATAAACATGGCTGAATTCCCAATTATTACCCAATTCTAACATTTGCTTTTTCAAAAGTCACCGGTGTTCTTGAGATGTATACACATTCGTACCAATTGCTTAATTTACTGCAATGCCTTTATGTAAACATATGCATACTTCCAGCTCTGTGGTGCTAAAAATCAGCAGTGAGCTTCAGCTACTACTTAGGGAAACTGAAGTACCACCACCACTGTGGAACCTTGCTTTTTTTCCCCCTGTAAAAGTTAATTAAAAAAAATTAATGTCTGTCAGAAAGGGTAAATGATCCTGTGGCAGTCAAATTCTCTATACGGATGCCCATATAAGCCGTGTATATGTGTGTGTTTACAAGATGTCAGATCTCATCAAATCTTCCTTCTCTTTTAGGAGTAAAAGAAAGTACATTAAATTCTCTACAGATCTTCCTTGCAAACAAGCACCTCAAGGATTTGGTGTGTGTGACCACAGCATCAGTTTCTTTTTATGTGGACCCCCACCCCCTCATTCAGCAGAGAATGAAAGTTGGCCAAGGAGGTTAGCTATGAACCCCCAAATGTCTACCCATTTCCTGTTGTCTAAGGCTGACTCCGCTGAAGCATCTTCACAGCCATCAAGTCTAGTACGTCTCTCCTGGCCCTCTAGTGCATCCCATACAGAGATCACTAAAGCCCAAAAACACTATTTCCCTTCAGACTGGCAGAACTTGCCAGGAAGGGAGAAAGTACTGTTGTGCAAGTTCATAGGGCAATACTAGACTACTGATCCAGATGAACATTTGCAGCCTAGCCAAAAGACCCCAAATTGTCAATATCAACAGTTATAAATAATTAATACCCAGTTACAACCCAATTCAATGAGGGCTTGAGAAGCAGACCAATGACGTATTTCATACATAACATCACCCCCTTTCAACGAGCTTTCGAAAAGTCAGAACCAGAGTGTCTTTTTATTTGCCCATCCATTTGTTCAGGTTATGCTTAAAAAAGGGCAGGAAAATATGTAAAACAAAGGAAAATCTATTCCTTAACAGAGGTATTTCTCTGGCAGAGAGGTCTTTCCAGCAAATCCTATTTATAAAAATCAGATCTCTTGAATGGACACTGATAGTTTTGTGGATATGCAGGGATATGAAGACTGGATATTACGAAGGGCTGGAGGCCAGACAGAAGTCTCCTTCTCAAGAGATTTTAAGAAATCAAAGACAAAAAATGCTTTGAGGCAATTGTGGTAGGTCATTTATACATTTTACTTTGGGGAGGCACTTACAATCTCTGTATACATACACACACACAAACACACACATACATACAGTGTGTCATGTAATGCCACAACCCCTCAGACAAGGGGCAGCAACACAAGTGATGGTCTGAGGGCAAGTCCAGTCATTAAGCCTAGTACAGGGCAGCCTTTACAATGGTTACACTACTGCATGGAGGACATTACATAACCATGTCATCACAGACACCATTCCTCTCCATTCACAGACTATGTTAGTATCTAACACTTGCCCTTACAGCCAGAATGTAAGCAAGGCTACAAAAATCACCCTCAAGGTTGTCTGAATGGCAGCAGCCTTCCCCCTAAAAAGGTAATCGCTTCCATGGTTGGGATTATCCAGTATAGCAGAAAAAATGGGCTCTCATCTGATCAGGGAAGACGTGATGAAAAAAAAAATGGGGGAGGCAAAAGCTACACAGAAAAATCGAGAGACAATGTGTAAGATGCCACTACATCAAGGACTACAGGGTTTATCAAATACAAACCAATGGCTCTGGCATTAAACTACAGCAATGTTTATATTTCAATTCTAACATTCAGTTAGATTTAACAGAAGGGAAAGCAAGCATTTAGAAATGTAGGAAAGCACTATCCCACAATATCCTTTGTATGAGCCCAAAAATAAAGGCCGGACTTGTGGTACAGTGTTAGAAGAATAGGGCCAGAAAGGTTGGAGTTAGCAAGCTATGTCAGCTCACCCATCCTGGGGGGGGGTCTCTACCTCACCACTTCACAAAATGCAGTGTCAGTTGGTATATACCTTGTGGGTGCAACATCCAAGTACATGCAGTCAATGGTGAGCGTACATGCCAAGAAAATCCTACATCGTTGCCTACACGATTTGCACAGCATACAGAAATTGTGGATTTCAAGGAAGTTGTCACAGGAGTTAGGAAAAGAGACTGGAGGAAGTCTGTAAAATTAGGCAGACTAGACTACTTCATACTGCCTGTTTCTTGCCTCTCCGGGGAACAGATGGGCTAACAAGGCCTTTGGAACTGGGAATGAACAACAGCAGGGCTCTCAGCCTGACCAGAGGTGCTTGGCTCCTGTATCCAGACAGGAACAAACAAGTCAGTGGAGGAGAGGAAAGGGGGTCGCTGGGCAAGTCCTGTGGATAAGGTTTATTAAAAAAAAAAAAAAAAAAATTACAAATTGATCCAGTCATCAGAAATCATACAGGAAGTGTAAATGTTGAGACACTCATACCTTACTTACTGTAAAGGAATACATTATTGTAAAGTCATTCCTCTGTGCTACCTGGTACTGTTTTCAAACCATCAACAAGGAGGAGATGACGAAGCACTGACATTCAACTATAGTGAATGGATATGCAATCAAGAACCAAGAAGAAAATTCTACAATCACAAATACTGAAAACGTAAAAAATATCAATATGGTTCATTAAAAAAAAAAAAAAAGCATTCTGTGTGCAGCATGCATGAGCTGATAACATTGATGGCATTACTGGGTCTTACAAAGCAAGAACTCCAAACTAATGCTTTCAGGTGTACTAGAGCCTTACACACACACACACACACACACACACACACACACATTACATTATCTACACCTGTTGGCGCGCGCAGTGTCTGAAGACTGCTCAAACCTGCCATTTCTTACACACAATAAGAAAATAGCTGCAAAGTTTCCATCAACAATGAAACACACTACCTCCACAGCTGGAAACTGTTGTAATATTTCTTTCAAATATTTTAATAATGTTCCATACAAATAAGAAAACCCCCACCCCAAAAAAATTTAAAAAAAGTGATCACTATCCCTAAACTTTTTTTTTTAATTTAATGATCACTCTTTGAAATCTGTTTCAGACGGAAGGAGGACATAACTTTAAAGCACACTGTTTTAATAAATTATGAGGCATTCTACAATAGTTGCACAAAGATCACATTCCTCCTGTGAGCTAAAAGCATTAATAAACCTCGCACCTTAACAGATGATACACAAACTCCTTAGATCAGTTATCAGTAAGGAAACCTACAACAGTAATTTCTGGAGATCCTCTGCTTATACACCCAATCAGGCAAAACTTTTTCTCCTTATACTTAGGAATGCATAATCACACCCTGCTGTCACATGCCATGGTATTCTGCTGGCTATGAAAATCACGTAGCCTCCGAAGCCCCTTTGCTTGATCCACCACAATCAACCTAGCAAGCACAACCAGTAAGGGAACAAAAATGCATAACTTGCAAAAACACTGTAAAATGTATACTCTCCCAACCTGAATGGAAATTAACTTGCAGCTGCAAGTCAGAGGGGCTTGTCCAGACATAAAAATACTCATGACAGAAAGACGCTTTCTCAGACCAAATGTTGTGGTGTAGACATAATTGCTATAACTAACTCTGGAAACATCTGTAGCAGGTAATTTGTTACGAAAAGTCCCAAAAAGTGAAAAATGAATCTGCAAGGTTGTCAAAAAGAGGGGCATGCCTACAACAAAAGGTTCAAAAAGCAGAGTCATGAAACACTAAGGTGCTGAAGGACAACTGCCTCCCAAAATCAAGGCCCAAACAGAACTACTAGGTAAATGTTTGAACCAACCAGTAAGTGGATAAAGTAAAATACATCATGTTCTCAACAGAAGCATTTTTGAAGCACCACTGAAAACCACCACCACAAGTACTGGAGTCGCCTTTGTTAGATGCGTTGTCCTAACAGAGATCTGCCATCTATTGTCAGAGCCAGTGTCCTTACCAATCCGCTTAGAAGGCGTTTGTTTAGCCACAAGTCCTTCTATACCAGAAACAAAGAAAATGAACAGCTGCTCTGCCTTCCAAAGCTAACGCACCCTCTTCAAGGTAAACCCAATTTACAAAGGGTTCTAGCTATCCTGCCTTCTGCTCAAGAAAAGACTACAAGGACAAGAATGGACTGGTTTAAGAACAATTTTGACATCATTTTAAAAAAAGTTATGTACTCATCATAACGTTCCATCTGAGTAGTTCTACTTCATTTGGCTTCAGCCTGTGGGTCATCGAATCCATATCGGATCCGACACGGCCGCATTTTCCAACTACGGCTCCGAGCTCCATGCTCCTCCCCCTACCCATAATACCCCCAGTCAACCTTCAGTTCGAGTTTGCTGCCAAACATATAACCATTACCCGACCACAAAAGGACTTATCTTCCAAAAAAAACTTACTACCAGATCCCTTAACTCCCAACATAAATTATAGTTGTGTACACTTACAATAAATGTAGATGTTCGAGTGTATTCACTGCTGCAGTCATTACATTTGGGTAATCTGCTTGTAGGTGGCCCTCAGTCGGCCTGATTAACAAAGTCGTGGGTCCTGCGTTGGTTGCTGTCCCTTCTTCCATGACATCAGGGCATCAGGGGTATAACACATGCAGCTGACGCCTTTACATCAGATTTTCTTGCCCCAGAAGTCAGGTGCCCCCCAATGGGGAGCAATTAAACATAAAAACACAAAGGTATACCTCCAACAAAAAAAAGAAAACACACCAAAAAGGCTTTTAAACACAGTAAAGGAAAGAAGAGGTATAGCTAAAAGTTAGGGGGCAGGAGGGAGGGTAACCAGAATACACTCGAACATCTACATTTATGGTAAGTGTACAAAACTGTACTATGTTCTTCGTGTTTCACTGCTGCAGTAATTACATTTGGGTGGATTCCTAAAGCTATGGTTGGGAAAAGTAGTTTAGATAGCATTAGGGCCAGCTAAAGGCCCTGCAAGACTGCAGTGGTAAAGCCAGCTCTGGATTTAGAGAAAACTGGCAAATGATAATGCTTGGTGAAAGTATGTACACAACTCCAGGTAGCAGCTTCTAGGATGTCCCTGGTAGGGACACCTCTGAGAAAGGCTGTAGAAGTTGATGCAGCCCTGGTGGAGTGAGGTCTGATCCCCTGGGGAATAGGTTTTCCATGGTGCTTATAGCAGAAATGAATGCAATGGCTTATCCATTTAGAAATAGTTTGTTTTGAAATAGCCTTCCCCTCTGCCTCAGCAGCAAATGCTACCAGCAGTTGTTCAGATTTTCTTTGAGGTTTAGTCCAAGTAGAAACCAAGTTGTCTGTGCACATCCAAGGAATGCAGTATCCGTACCCCTTTGTTCTGTGGATTGGGAAAGAAGTGTGGCAAATGAATGGACTAAGGGCCACACTGGATACCACCTTGGGCATGAAGGATGGATTGGTTCTGAGTGACACCCTGTCCGCATGAAAGATGATGAAAGGCTCCACTGCCATAAGAGCCTGTAATTCAGAAACCCTTCTAGCTGAAGTGATTGCTAAAAGGAAAGCTGTTTTCCAAGAAATAAATTTTAAGTCTGCAGTAGCACCTGGCTCGAAAAGAGGTAGAGTGAGTTTCTCCAAAACAAAGTTAAGGTCCCAGGGCTGGGGTTGGAGCTCTCCTGGGTGGTCTCCCAATTTTTGGCCCATCTGAGGTACTGCTTGAGCAGTGGACGAGAGAAGAGGGGAGGTTCTGTGTTATAATGAGCTGAATGGCTGAGGCATGGATTTTAATGGAGGAAAAAAAGACAGGCCCTTGTGAAGCATCTCAGTTAAGTACTGTAAAATCTGAGGTAAATTGGGCGCTGCTGTGCTCAGCCCTTGAGATAGGTTCCAGGCACAACATTTTTTTCATTATTCAGCATAAGATTTTCTAGTACTAGGCCTCTTTGCCTCTAAGATAACATCCATCACAGGTTTGCTGAGGGATGGTAAGGGAGAGTTTCAGTAATTAGCCAGGCTGCAAGGTTCAGTGTTGGAAGATGAGGGTGCAGAATCTGGTTCTCCTGCTGAGACAGCAGAGAAGGAGTCTGAGGCAGGTGCCATGGAGATAACCGTGACACACTGCGCAGAAGGGAGTACCAGTGTTGGTGCGGCCAGTCTGGAGCAATCAAAATCATCCTTGGTTTGTCCTATTTGACTTTTAGTAGTACTTTGGAGAGCAGAGGCAGCGGGAGGCATGCACAGACTGATCGTTTTTTCCAGCTGAAGAACAGAGCATCCACTTTCCAGGCTTGTTTGTGAGGAGTCCTTGTGCAAAATTTTTCCAACTGGTAGTTCTGGGGCAACTGGTAGTTCTGGGGGGATGCAAACAAGTCTATATCTGGGCTCCCCCATTCGCTTGTCATCATGGTGAAAATCCTTGGTTCCAGTTTCCACTCATGTGTGTCTATGAAGTTTCTGATTAGTCGGTCTGCCAGTGTATTTAATTTCATTGAGCTTGTAGGTGCACTTGGTAGCTCAAGGCTGTGTTCCACAATGCCATGGCTAGTCTGCAGAGGGGGTAAGAATGTGCACCCCCCTGCTCGATTATGTACCACACAACCGTGGTGTTGCCAGTCTTTACCATTAGTTGTCCTGGAAAACTGTAGTCCTTTAAGCCTGTCAAAGCATTATGTACAGCTAACATTTCTTTTTGACTGATATGCATGTGCATTTGACTTGGGTTCCATTTGCTCTGAATGCACTTCCCTGCCAGGTGAGCCCCCCATACATAGTCTGATGCATCTGTTAGGGTTTGGAAGGCAGGGGATGGTGTGAAAGGTAGCCCCTTGTTTTGGTGGCAAGCCTCTGCCCACCAAGGGAACTCTAGGCGTAGGCAAGGTATGATAGGAATCACCGTTTCTAGGCTGTGAGAATGCCGACTCCATAGGCTTTTTAGATACCACTATAGTTTCCTCATATGCAGTCTTGCATATGGAAATAGAAGAATGCAGGAGGCCATGAACCCAAAGGCTTGCAGTTATTTGTCTTGCAGATATAACAGGGATTTTGTAGCCACTTGTTTGAAGTAGGTTGTCAAATGAATTTGCTTTTCTGGCGTGAGGTAAGCCATCAGGGAATTTGCATTCTAGCTTGCTCCCAGGAATGTAATTTGTTGACAGAGTACCACTTGTGATTTCTTTTCGTTTAAAGTGTAATCCAGACAAGTTGGAACACTTTTTATAAATGCCAGATGAGTCAAAAGTATGTCCTGGCTTTCTGCCTGAATTAGACAATCGTCTAGGTATGGGTATATTTGAATACTTCTTTGCCTGCAAAATGCAATAACTGGAGCTAGGCACTTTGCGAAAACCCTGGGCACAGTAGATAAGCCAAAGGGCAGTGTAGAGAATTGATAGTGCGTGTAGCCTGCTATGAAGCATAGGCATCTTCCCTGAGCAGGTATACTTCTTTTAAATCTAGTGCTGCCAACCAGGCGTCTTTGCCTAGCATAGGAAGTAATTGGTGAAGAGACAGCATCTTGAATTTTGGAACCTCCAAAAAGGTGTTTAAAGTAGACAGGTCCAGGATTGGATGCCATGACTCGTCTTTTCTGGGTACCAGGTAAAGTCTCGAGTAGAAACCCTGTCCCTTTTCCTCTTTTGGTACCAGCTGAATAGCCCCCATGCTTAAAAGAGAAAGTACTTGTGTTTGAGCCTCTGCCCACTGATTTTGGTGTTGGTCCGGCCATCCACTTGGTGTTGGCAACGTGTGGAAGTGAAATCTATATCCCTGGGACACTACTTAAAACCCATTTGTCCTGGGTAATGAGTTCCCAGTTCTTTGCATGAAGAGCAATCTTTCCCCCCAAAGGAGCAGTCAGAAGATAAATGCTTGGAAATTTTAAAAGGAAGTCATTGAAACAGTTTACCACAGGGGGGTGTCTTGTGATTCCCAGACTTGGAAGTGGAGGCCCCTCCACTGCTTAGTTCTGAGAGTCCCCTGGGACTGAAACCCGGAATTTTTGCTGTGTCTGGGTTTGGCTTGAAAAGACCTGGAAGGGGCTGGAAAGGACCAATTCTTAGAAGGCCAGTGCCTACTAAATCTAGGAGGCTGAATTGTAAAAAATCTTTAACAGTTTTCATAGATTTAGCTTCATCTTCCATCTTTTTAAGAACCTCTTCAGCCTTGTTGCCAAACAGGCAGTCCTGATTTAGCGGAGCATCCAACAATTCAGCTTTAACATGATCAGGCAAAGACTGCTCCTTAAGCCAAGCATGCCTTCTGAGCACAGAACCAGTAACAGCAGCCCTGCAAGAGGCCTCTAAAGAATCAAAACCACATTGCAAAGTACGTTTTCCAACTTGTTCAGCAGAATGCATTAAATCCTGTAAGTCTTTTTTCCACACAGTCAGGAATCAACATCATTTTCTGTTTAAGCAGTCCAATAACATGTTGCTGATATTTTAACATATGAAATTAGCAGTTTAAAGCTCTAATTGCCAAGGTTGCTGAAGTATAAAACGTTTTACCCCATCTATCCAGCACTCTGGAGTCTCTATCAGAAGGAGCAGGATTTTTAGCAGTAGAAGCCTTAATGCCCTTGATCCCCTGTGAAATAGTCGCTGGATCTGCAATAGGATTTTTGAAAAGGAACTTGTGGGACTCTGGGACCCTGTAGTATCTGTCGAATTTACTGGGAACAGGAGGCAGGGAATATGGGGCCAAACTAGATTCCAAAAAAATCATCAACTATGTCTAGTATAGGAGGAACAGCCAAAGGCCTATGCTGAGGTAGAAGGAAATCCCTAAGCCTCTTTTGAATCAGAAAATTCCTGGCTTTCCCAGTGAAAATACTCCCGTAGAGTATGTAAGGTTTCCCCAAAAGAAAAATCCTTGGGAGGGGAAGCAGAGGGAATAGAGTCCTCAAACAGTCAAGGACAAATCCAGGTCATCATGAAAGAGTCAGAAAAAATGGAATTCTGATCAGAAGATTCATAATCAAGCTCAGCCCTAGGCCTCTTAGAGGGGGGGGGTTGGCTACCCCTGATTAGAGTTATTAGACCTTCAGCCATTTTTATCATTTGTTTTTTAGGCATAAAGGCCCGAGAATGTGGCCTGGGAGTAGTTTTTTTAGACATGGATCGAGATTTAGGCCTTCGTAATGAAAGAGGCAGCGATTTAATATGCAAGTCCATAGGCCTGAATACACCCTCAGAAGCCGGTGCCTGCACAGCAGCTCTGGACCCATCCAAGGTAGAGACATCCGCGGGTTCCATAGTTCAACTATCTCGCGGCATACCAGACTCCGAATGGGTCTCAGTAGAGGCCTGCGAATCAGAAGTAGCGGGTATCAGGGGCTACGAAAGCACCTGAGTACTGGCAACTGGCTTAGAAGAAGCGTAGTCGGCAGCTTTGGACCTAGGCGGCCTGTCTCTATCTTTGCGGGGGTTTTTTTTCGGGAACCCGGTACTCGGATGGCTAACCGACATTTCTAGATAATTAGACAGCAAAAATATTTAGAGGCAAAAATATACAGATGACTAATAGTGTGGTGATTAAATAAAGCACAAAACCAACTGCAAGGTATGTCGTGGTCGGGGCCTAGGCAAGGAATACAGTACGAATGAAAATCTTTTGAGGTATTGGTTTTCCACAAGTAATGCAATTAACAACTTTTACTGACATCGGTAATGAGCAAGAAAAAGTTTCCCCAATGGGGTACTTAGCTTTAGTTTGAAGACTTCGATTCTGAAACTCGAAAACGAAGATTTCAGGAGTTGGCAGACCAGCACTTGCGAACTGCTTCTGCTTCGGGCACTGCACGTTAAGAAAGACTGATGTAATGGCATCAGTTGCATGTTTTATACCCCTGACGACCTGATGTCAAGGAAGAAGGGATAGCAAACGACACAGGACCCAAGACTTTGTTAATCGGGCCGACTTGAGGGCAACCTGCAAGCAGATTACCCAAATGTAATGACTGCAATGGTGAAACACGAAAAACATGCAAAGATCCAAAAGAAAGGGACATATAGTACCCTGATGGATAAGGTTAGGGGGAAGGAGGGAGGGAACGGCTGAAGACAAATGAAGTAGAACTACTCAGATGGAACATTACGGGGAGTACATAACTTAGTTATCTGAAATAGTTTACTTCATTTGATCTTCAACTTGTGAGACGGAGTCCCCAGCTACCTAATCCTTGGGAGGCCCTCATGAAAGGATATTCCAGAGCACCGCAGACCCAAACGATGCTCTACTTCTAGAAACCAAAACCAGCTTATAATGAGAAATAAAGTTGTGAGATGAGGCCCAAGTGGCAGATAAACAAATATTATCTAAGGAGACCCAAGACCAAAAGGCTGCAGACGCAGCCATGGATCAGGTCGAATGAGCCTTCACTTTTTCTGAAAGAGACCAACCTCTACCCGAATAAGCACGGGCAATGGATAGAGAAATCCAGCGAGCAATAGCCACTTCTGAAACAGGTTTGCCTAAAAAGGGCATGGCAAAGGACAGAAAAAGCTGATCAGAATTGCATAATGATTTAGTCCTATGTAAATAAAATCTCAAATGCCTATGAACATCTAAACAATGGAATTTAGGTTTCCCTTTGTTCTGACAGTTCGGGAAAAAGTACTGGCAAATGAATAGTCCGATTGATATTAGCCTCAGAGGCCAACTTAGGAAGAAAAGGCAGACTAGTAGGTAGCGAGACTATCTTTGTGGAAGATCATATAATGGACTTTGGAAAGAGCGTGGAGGTCAGACACCCTTCTAGCGGATGTAATGACAACCAGAAAAGCAGCTTTCCAGTGCATAAATTGCAGACCACAAGGGAGGGGAAACAAACAACTGCAACAACAAAGTGAGGTCGCACGGAGGAATGGGATCCTTGACCGGAGGTCTGAGGAGGAAGACACCTTTGAGAAAAGTTTTAGAAATTTTCAAAGAAACTAAAGAAGACATAACCACCCCAGCATGATAATTAGAAATTGCGGCTAGCTGAACTTTCACCATAGAAGAACTAGCACCTTGATGAAAAATGCTAGCTAAAAATTCTAGAACTGCTGGAAGTGGTGCAGTGAAAGGATCCAAAGACCTCTGAATGACCAACATTGAAATCCGTTTCAATTTACTGCGATAGATTTTCTTAGTGGACGACTTAGGAGCCGCCCCCAGAATACATTTAACTGGAGAAGACAAACCAGAAGTCCTAAGAATCATGGGAACTGGAGCAGCCAAGCAATGGCCTTCAGACTGTTCAGGTCTGGATGAGGGATCCCAAAGGGATGCAAGAGCAGATTCGGGAACAGAACCAAAGTCCATGGAGGGACAACTACATGAGACCGGAGTAAGGGAAACCAAACCTGTCAAGGCCAGAATGGGGAGATGAGGATCACAGTGCTCCCAAGCCTTCAAGCTTTCGGTAGAAACTTCGACATGAGGGGAAGAGGATGATATGCATAAAGGAGCCTGGTAGGCCTAGTATGAAACAGGGCTTCACAGGGGCTTCCCCAGGAGGGGAGTTCAGAGTGAAGAACTTGTTACATTTCACACTGGAAGGAGATGCGAAGAGATAGCAAGGGCAACCCCACTTTAGGAAGATCTGTTCCGTTACTGAAGGATTCAGAGACAACTCATAGGGCATAGGACGGATCTGCTGAGCCTGTCCGATAAGATGTTGGACCGTCCCGGGATGTGCATTGCCACCAGAAAACAGACGGTGGAGATCGCCCATTCCCACACTCTCATGGCCTCTCGGCATAATTAGCAAGATCTGGTACCCCCCTGCTTTTTGATAAACCAGACTACTGACATGTCTGAAATGCAATCATTCCCAGAGGAAGATGAGCATCTAGGGCTTGCAATGCGAGAACCGGTCTCATCTCTAGGATGCTGATGTGCAAACAGGTCTCATGAGAGAATCATGTGCCTTGGGACCGTCCTTTCCAAGCAATGACCCACCCACCACCAGAGCAGGGAGGTGTCCGTGGTCGCTGTGGTTTGGGGTGGAGGAGGTTGAAAAGGACATCCTTTGTGGAGATCCGGTGACTGAATCCACAACCAAAGGGAGCTTAAACACACCTTCGAGATCCTCACTGGAAAAGACAACTGGAGGTGTAACAGAGACCACTGTACAGCTAAAGTCCACTGTAGGACCCTCATGTGGAAGCGTGCCATAGGGAGAAGATTTATTCTGGCTGCCATAGAAGCTAAATTTCTCAGGACTGTTTCAGCTGTGGGCAAGTGGGTCTGTAGAATATATAATACGTGAATCCTCAAGGTGCTTATCCTGTCTGAGGTGAGGAAAGTGCAATTGTGTACACTTAACATAAATGTAGATGTTAGAGTGCATTCACTGCTGCAGTCATCACACTTGGGTCATCTGCCTGCAGGTAACCCTCAGTCAGCCCAAATACCAGAGTCTTGGGGTAACTGCGTCAGATGCTGTCGCCTCTTCCATGACCATCAGGTCGTCAGGGGTATAAAACATGCAGCCAACGCCATTAGATCAGTTTATCTTGCCCTAGAAGTCAGAAGCCACGAAAATAAGAAGTTATTACATGGTGTGGAACACTTGCAGTAAAAAGGTAAATACTCCTGCCATAAAAGATGGTCATAAACAGGATAGGTAAAAAGGCTAGAGAAAACCAGGGGGCTGGAGGGAGGGAAACCAGGACTGCAACAGTGCATACACTCTTAACAGCTACATTTATGCTAAGTGTACACAACTGTACTATGTTCTTTGTGTTTCACTGCTGTAGTCATCACACTTGGGTTGATTTACAAAGCTGAGGAAGGGTGGAGGCAGTCAAGAAGTGTTGGGGCTAGCTAGCAGGCCTTTGTAAAACAGCTGTAACAAATCCAGCTCTAGATTTAGAAAAAAAAGATAAGTGGTAATG
>NC_056725.1:820621352-820653086 GCF_019279795.1 Protopterus annectens
TAGCTTCCTTATCCGCTGGCAGTGGATTCTTGGCAGTGGAAGTAGCCACTCCCTTGGGGCCCTGTGAAATTGTTTCTAGATCCACAGAATGGGCCTTAAAGAGATGCTTGTGTGTGTCGGGGACCCTATAATATCTGTCAGGCTTGACAGGAGCAGGAGGGAGAGAATCAGGGTTAGCACTGGAGTTGGAGAAAACATCATGCAGGACATCCATAACTGGAGGGATAGCTAAAGGCCTGTGCTGGGGAAGCTTGAGGAAGGTACGTAGCCTTTTCCTGGAATCAGAGAATTCCTGGCCCTGCCATTTAAAATGCTCCCTCATGGAGTGTAGGACTTCACCGAACAGAAAATCCTCTGGAGGAGAGGCAGAGGGAATTGATTCCTCAGCATCAGAGTCCTCATAGGCCTGGAAGGATTCTTCTTGGGTATCAGAATGCTCAGAATCCCCAGAGGCTTCATCTGAAGAGAGATTGTTGGCCTGCTCAGTTCTGGGCCTTTTCTCTGCAGGTGGCTGAAAACCTCTGTCTGGATGAGGCTGAGACCCCCTAATAAGAGAAATTAGATCTGCAGCAAGAGACATGATCGGTTTATCAGAAGAGGGGGCCTGAGCAGTAGGTTTAGGATGGGCCTTGGCCTGGCTGGCGGCCTTAGCACGTGCAAAGGCCTTGATGGACATGGATACAGGAGGCCTAGCTGCCCCACGTGCTGGTGTAACCTTGTCCACAGGAATGGTGTCGGGTAGATCCAGAACCTCGGTTTCTGGAAGAAAGTCAACAACCGGCACCAGAGTGGACTCCCGAGACCGAAGGACGAGTTACCGCTGTGTCGTCGGCCTGGAGCGGTTGGATTACCGCTTCCGAAGGGACTGAAGCACTTGGAGGGTTTAGGAGGAGTATCGGTGGATGACGCGGGCCGAGGATGTCGGTCCCGGTCCTTACATTTTTTGGAAGATTGAGTTGTCGGTTGATCCGACAGCGTGATACAAGCAAAAGAATCACCGAAAAAGTCTTTGGCAAATTCTGCCCGGTGCCTGAAAGTGCGCTTATTAAAGCAAGCACAAGCAGCACAGGCCAAGACGTTGTGGTCTGGGCCCAGGCAAGGCAGGCAAAGAGAATGGAAGTCCTTATGAGGTATTTGTTTACCACAAGACAAACAATTAACTTTCTCAATTTGTTCTGACATCGGCTGAGGCAAGAAAAAATGTTCCCCAACGGGGTACTTAGCTTTTAGATGACTTCGGTACTGAAAACACAGGAGCTGACCGACCGGCACTTGCGAACTGCTTCTGCTTCGGGCACCGCGGCAAGAAAGACTGGAGAAGATGGCGTCAGCCGATGCCTTTATACTCCAGCCGTTCTGACGTCGGAGAGGAGGCGACACCAACCGACGTCGGAGAGGAGGCGACACCAACCGACGCCGGACCCAGACTTTGGAATTTGGCCGACCGAGGGCTGCCTGAGGCAGGACAACCCATATGTTATGACTGCAGTTGCATTCTTGAAGGACATTTATAAAAAGTTCCACAGCCATGAGTGCCTGTAGCTCTGAAACTCATCTTGCAGAAGTTATTGCTAGGAACAGAGCTGTTTCCCAAGATAAAAACTTTATATTAGCAGTAGCAGCTGGCTCAAAAGGAGGCAGGGTGAGTTTTTCCAAGACATAGTTGAGGTCCCATGCAGGCAGTGGTGATCTCCTTGGAGGCCTTAAATTTTTGGCTCCTCTGAGGTACTGTTTTAATAAGGGATGAGGAAAGATTAGTGGCTCTGTATTGTAATGAGCTGAAATGGCAGATGCATGAATTTTAATAGATGAAAAAGATAGGCCTTTGTCCAGCATCTCAGTTAAGTATTGCAAAATCTGAGGAATATATGGCATAGCTGTATCAGTTCCTTGTGCCTGGTTCCAAGCACAGAATCTCTTCCATTTTCCAGCATAAGACTTTCGAGCACAAGGCCTTCTGGCCTCCAAAATAATATCCATTACAGCTTTACTGAGGGGTGTGTTTTGTATGACTACATTATCCACCATGCTGCCAGGTCCAAGCTGGGCATTGAGACAAGTTCTTTAGGATTGGAAACCAGTACTGGCGGGGCCAGTCTGGGGCAGTCAGTATCATTTTTGACTTCTCCTGTCTGATCTTTAGGAGTACTTTGGGGAGGAGAGGAAGTGGGGAAAGGCATATACGGATAGTTTTTTCCAGCTGAAAGATAGGGCGTCACTTTCCATGCTTGTCTGTGATAAGTCCTTGTGCAAAATCTTTTTACTTGGTAGTTGTGAGAGGAGGCAAATAGATCTATGTCCGGGCATCCCCATTTCCTTGTTATCATGCCGAAGACTTGTGGATCCAACCGCCACTTGTGGGGATCCATGAGGTTTCTGCTTAGTTCGTCTGCCAGAGTATTTTTCCTTCCGGGCAGGAATTGTGCCTGCAGATGTACTTGGTAAGTTAATGCTGTGTCCCACAAAGTCATGGCTAGTCTGCAAAGGGGATAAGAATGTGTGCCACCCTGCTTGTTTACATACCACATGACCGTGGTGTTGTCTATCAGTAGTTGTCCCGGATGAAGTACGTCCTTGAAGGCTGTCAGGGCATTCTCAACAGCTAGCATCTCTTTTTGATTGATAAGTAGATGCATTTGGGTTGAGGACCATGTGCCCTGAATGCATCTTCCTGCCATGTGTGCCCCCCAGGCATAATCTGATGCATCCGTTGTTAGTGTTTGCCTGGCTGGGGTAATGTGAATGGCTGTCCCTTGTTTTGGTGACAAGCCTTTGCCCACCATCGAAACTACTGTTGTAGGCAGGGAAATGAGAGTAACCATTGTTTCCAGGCTGTGGCAATGTTGAGTCCAAACACGTTTTAGGTACCATTGAAGTTTACTTATATGCAGTCTTGCATATGGAATTAGTAGGATGCAGGATGCCATGAAGCCCAAAGCCTGCAGAATTTTTCTTGCAGATAACTGGACCCTTGTTACCAACATTTTTAAATAGCAGTCAGTTTCCTTTGTTTGCCTGGCATGAGATAAGCCATCTGGGCAGCTGTATTTAAGCTTGCACCCAGGAATATTATCTCTTGAGAGGGTACTAGTTTTGATTTCTATTCGCTGACTGTGTACCCTAGACATGACAGAAGTCTTTTCATAAATGCCAGATACTGTAGAAGAATGTCCTTGTTCTCTGCTTGAATTAGGCAGTCGTCCAAGTAAGGATATATTTGTATTCTTCTTTGTCTGCAGAGTGCAATTACTGGTGCCAGGCACTTTGAAAAACCCTGGGCGCAGTAGATAAGCCAAAGGGCAGTGCAGAGAATTGGTAATGCATTGAGCCAGCCTTGAATCTGAGGTATCTTCTGCATGATTGTCCGATTAGGACATGCAGGTATGCCTCTTTTAGGTCTAATGTCACCAGATAAGCGTTCTTGCCCAGCATGTGCAGAAGCTGCTTCAAAGTCATCATCCTGAATTCTGGTATATCCAGGAATGTATTCAGAGTAGATAGGTCCAGTACTGGTCTCCAGGTTTTGTCCTTTCTGGGTACCAGGAACAGTCTTGAGTAAAATCCTTGTCCCTGCTCTTGCTCTGGTACTTGCTCAATGGCCCCCATTGTCCATGAGGGACGACTTGTTTTTGTGCCTCTTCCCACTGATTATTTGGCAGATCTGGCCAGCCGTATGCCTTTGGCAGGGTATGGAAATGGAACTTGTACCCTTGTGACACAATATTTAGAACCCACTTGTCCTGGGTTATAATGTGCCAATTTTGAGAAAAAAAGTGCTGCCAGGAGATAAGTGCTTGGTGCAGGTAGGGGGAAGTCATTGGGACTGTTTCCTGTATGGTTGTGATTTGTTTTCTCCAGCTTTGGAGGTAGAAGCAACCCACTGCTGTGACCTGTAGGAACCTTGCACCTGGGATCTGCCTCTTTGAGGTCTGTCTGACACAGGAAAGGACCAATTCTTAGTAGGCCAGTGTCTACTAAACCTAGGTGGCTGTACTTGTAAAAAATCTTTGACAGTTTGCATAGATTTAGCTTTGTCCTCTATTTTCTTTAACACCTCCTCTGCCTTAAAACCAAAGTATCATGCTGTAAAGGTGCATCTAATAATTTAACATTGACATGTTGTTGTGTCTTTCGGCTTTTTCCGGTTAGGGGTTGCCACAGCGGAACTCCGGTCAGCTAATGATTGGCAGTTGATTTTTGCCAGCCCTGACGCACAATCTTCAACGAAGGTATGCCCATTCACGCATGGCTCCATGCAGAAGACGCTCTAGCTGAGAATCGAACCAGACAGCGTCTTACTGTGAGATGACAATGCTACCGCAGCACAACCACCACGGATAATTTAACTTTGACATGATCAGGCAGATTTTGTTTCTTTAACCAATCATGCCTCCTAATTACAGAACCCGTAACTGCGGCCCTGCAGGAGTCCAAAGAATCAAAACCACATTGCAAAGTATGCTTTCCAACTTGTTCAGCTGCATGCAATAAACCCTGCATTTCCTTGTTTTCTGCACATTCAGAGTTTAATAACATTTTCTGTTTAAGCAATGCCATGACATGTTGCTGATATTTGAGCATATGAAACTGACAGTTTAAGGTTCTTATAGCCAAGGTAGCAGATGTGTAAACCTTTTTTCCCCATCTATCCAGTGCCCTAGAATCTCTGTCAGAGGGGGGTACGTTTTTTTTGCAGCGGAAGCCTCAACTCCTTTGGGACCATGTGAAATAGTTTCAGGGTCTGCAACAGGGTTTTTAAAAAGGAATTTATGAGAATCAGGAACCCTGTAATATCTGTCAGGCTTAACAGGAGCTGGAGGTAAGGAATCTGGGGTAAGACTAGACTCTTAAAACACATCTACAATATCTAACACAGGTGGAATGGCTAGTGGCCTGTGTTGGGGTAGTAAAAGGAAATCCCTGAGCCTCTTTTTAGATTCTGAAAAATCTTGCCTCTCCCAGTGGAAATGCTCCCTCGTGGTATGCAAAGTTTCCCCAAATGAATAGTCCTCTGGAGGAGAATCTGAAGGTATACATTCTTCAGCATCAGAATCCTCATGAGGGGAAGAGAATATTCCTGATCAGAAGAGGAATCCGAAGAAATGGAAACCTGATCTGAAGATTCTTAGTCAGTCTCTTGCCTAGGCCTCTTATCAGGAGGGGGATGGGAACCCCTGATCAAGGTAATTAAGTCTTCGGCCAGTTTGAGCATCTGTTTTTTTGGGCATAGAGGCCTGTCCACGTGGCTCTTGAGTTTGTTTCTTTGCTTTAGAAGGTGCTTTAGTCTTCTTTGCCTTTGAAGCTGAGGTTGGTTTAATGTAAAGATGTTTAGGTCTGAATACACCCTCAGAAGCCAGTGCCTGCTCAGCGGCTCCGGAATCCTCTGAAGGAGTAGTATCCGAGACTCCAATACCTTGGGTTTCCAGCAGCATGTCTGACTCCACATGGGAGTCGGTACCGGCCTGCGACTCTAAAGTAGCGGGTGTCAGGGGCTGCGAAAGCACCTCACTGAACCGGCAAACTCGCGACTGGCTTAGGAGAAGCTTCGGTTTTGGGCCTTGGTTGTCCCTCTCCTTTTCTTTGCGTTTTTTGTGAACTCTGGTAGTCGGATGGCTATCAGACGACATTTCTGGATAATTAAACTGGCATCCAAAATAGTTTAAAGCAAAATCATACAGACGCTTAATTGTGTGTTGGTTAAATCTAGCACAAAACCGACAATCAATAACGTTGTGATCAGGGCCTAGGCAAGGAATACAATAAGAATGAAAGTCCTTACGAGGTATTTGCTTTCCACAACAAATACAATTAACAACTTTTTCTGACATTGGTCTGGAACAAGAAAAAAAAGTTTCCCCAACGGGGTACTTGGCTTTATTGAAGACTTTGGATTTGAAACTCTAACACGAAAATCTCAGGAGTCTGCCGATCGGCACTTGCGAACTGCTTCTGCTTCGGGCACCGTGCGGCAAGAAACACTAAAGAAAATGGCGTCAGCCACATCTTTTATACCCCTGACGACCTGACGTCAGGGAAGGGGCGACAGCAGCCGACGCAGGACCCAGGACTTTGGAATTCAGGCTGACTGAGGGTAACCTGCCAGAAGGATTACCCAAATGTAATGACTGCAACAGTGAAACACAAAGAACATCCTGAGCTGTCTGTGCACGTCCAAGGAGTGCAGGATCCTTTCCCCTCTATTCTGAGGATTAGGGAAAAAGGTTGGCAAATGGATGGATTGGTTTAAAGACACACTGGATACCACCTTCGCATAAAAAAAGGGTTAGTCCTGAGGGAAACCCTGTCGGCATGGAAAATAATGAAGGGCTCCACCACCATTAGTGCCTGTAACTCAGACACTCTTCTGGCTGAAGTAATAGCTAGAAATAAGGCTGTTTTTAAAGAGGAATTTTAACTCTGCTGAAGCAACAGGTTCAAAACGGGGAAGTGTGAGCTTTTCCAGTACAAAGTTAAGGTCCCAGGCCGGGGTGAGAACTCTCCAAGGGGGCCTTAAATTGTTAGCTCCTCTCAGGAACTACTTGAGAGGGTGAGAAAAGAGAGGAGGCTCAGTATTATAATGAGCTGAGATGGCAGAGGCATGAATCTTAATGGCTGAGAAGGATAGGTCTCTGGAGCAGCTCTGCTAGTTTATCAAGGATTTGAGGCAAGTTGGGCACAGCTGTGTCCTTTCCTTGAGATCGATTCCAAGAACAATATCTTTTCCACTTTTCAGCACAGAATTTCCTAGTACTACACCTTCTGGCCACTAGGATGACGTCCAGCACCCGTTTGCTGAGAGATGCTGGTGGTGTACTCATAAGATAAGCCAGGCTTGCAAGGTTTTGGGTTTGCAGCTGTGGATGCAAAATCTGTCCCTACTGCTGAGACAGCAGGGAAGGTGTCTTATGTAGGTGCCAGGGTGGCACTGCTGTCAGCATAGGAGTGGGTACCAGTGCGGGCGTGGCCAGTCTATTGAAATAAGGACTGCCCTTGGCCTGTCCTGTTTGATCTTTAGTAGTAATTTGAGAGGAGGGGTAGAGGAGAAAGCATAAACTGAGAGGTTTTCCCATGAAAAGGATAGGGCGCCCACCTTCCAGGCTCTGCTGTGAGGGTTCCAGGTGCAAAATTTGTTCAACTGGTGGTTTTGGGGGAAGGCAAAAAGGTACACCACTGAAGTTCCCCACCTATGGGTTAGAAGTTTGAATGAGTTGGGTTCCAGTTTCCACTGGTGAGGGTCCAGTAGATTTCTGCTCAAGTCACCTGCCAGTGAATTTTGCTTGCCTGGCAGGAATTGAGCTTGTAAGTGAGCTTGGATGCTCAAGGCTGTGTTCCACAGAGCTATGGCTTACCTCCAGAGTGGGTAAGAATGAGTCCCGCCCTTCTTGTTTATGTACCACATAACTGTGGTGTTGTCTGTCTTTATCAGGAGCTGCCCTGGAAGAATAAGGTATTTGAAGACTGTTAGAGCATTCTGTACAGCTAGCATCTCTTTTTGATTGATATGAAGGGGAATGTGTTCTGGGCTCCATTTGCCTTGAATGCATTTGCCTGCCATGTGAGCCGCCATGCATAGACTGATGCGTCTGTTATCGGGGTTTGGGCGGTCAGTGTTTGAGTGAAAGGAAGTCCCTTATTGTGGTCGCATGCTTCTGCCCAACAAAGGAACTCTGCCCTTAGACAAGGTATAATAAAAATCACTTGTTTCCAGGTCCTGAGAATGTTGACACCAGACACTTTTTAAGAACCACTGAAGTTTCCTCATATGCAGTCTTGCATATGGAATTAGCAGAATGCATGAGGCCATGAACCTTAAGACTTGCAATATTTTCCTTGTAGATAGCTAGGTTTTGTTGGCCATTAGTTTGAAACAGTTTGTCAAATAGACCTGCTTTTCTTGAGTGAGGAATGCCATCTGGGAAGTTGTGTTCAAGACTGCTCACAGGAATACAATTTGTTAGCTGGGCACCAGTTGTGATTTCTTTTCGTTGATGGTGTATCCCAGTGAAGTTAGAAGTCTTTTTACAAATGCCAGGTGCTGAAGTAGCCAATCCTGACTGTCCATCTGTATTAGGCAATCGTCTAAGTATGGGTAGACTTGAATATTTCTCTGCCTGCAGTATGCAATGGCTGGAGACGGGCATTTTGTGAATACTCTGGGCGCAGTAGATAAGCCAAAGGGAAGTGCAGAGAACTGATGGTGCATAGAGCTCTCCTGGGCACCAGGAACAGTATGGAAGATATGTTCTACTGCAACAGGTTGAATAGCCCTGATATGAGGGAAGTACTTGCAGATAAGCCCACTGGTTTGGAGGAAGGTCTAACCACTTGGCATCCCTGGCTAGCATAGAAGAAGCTGTTGCAGTGATAGCATTTTGAACCCATCATTTAATGGGATCCACCAGAAAGGTGAGTTTTCCTCAGAGGGGAGCAAGTACTTGGGCATGGCTGGGAAAGATAATTGGAAAATCACTGTGAACTTTTTCCATAAGGGGGTGGCTTACCACTCCCTGGTTTTCAGATGGATACACTCCACTGTTTAGATCTCTGCATACCCTGAGATTGTAGTCTTGGTAGTCTGTTTCCCCAGGGTTTGGACTGAGAAGGCCCGAGAGGGAATAGAAATGATCACTTTTTTGAAGGCCAATGCCTACTAATTCTAGGTGGCTGCCTGACATTGGTTAGAGCAAGAAAAAAAGAATCCCCAACGGGGTACTTAGCTTTACAAGACTTCAGGTCAGAAACTCAAAAAAACGAAAATTTCAGGAAGCGGCTAACAAGCACTTGCGAAATACTTCTGCTTTGGGCTCCTTCTCAGCAAGAAAGACGGATGTAATGGCTTCGGCTGCAAGTTTTATACCCCTGATGACCTTACATCATGAAAGAGGAGACAGCATCTGACGAAGAAATCTCAAGCCTCTGGTATTCAGGCTGACTGAGGGCTACCTACATTCAGACAACCTAAGTCTGATGACTAACAGTGAAACACGAAGAACATCACCTTTGATTGTATTGTGTCCAGCCATGCCCCCAATGAACTCTAAAATCTGGACGGGCTGAGGAGCTGACTTGTTCCAACTGATAGTAATGCCCAACTTGTCGGCTAACAGAAGGGAGGAGTCCCTGGCTTGACATAGTAGATGCTCTGAAGGGGCAGTAAACAGTCAATTGTCTAGGTACGGAAAGACATGAATGCCCTGAAGACTCATGTGAGCCACTACCGCTGCCATAACCTTGGTGAACACCCAGAGGGCTGTGGTGAGACTGAAGGGGAGGGCTCAAAATTGGTAATGATTGGCTCCCAGCCAGAAGAGGAACCTCCGGGAGCGCCTGTGCATTTTGTTGTGATAGTACGCATCCTGGAGATCTACTGAGCACATCCTTTTTCCTGAAGAAAGGATGGACTGGATCGTGACCATCCGGAATTTTGTCTTGGTTACTGACAGGCTCAAGTGGGACATATCCAAAATTGGTCCGAGTTCCGCCCTTCTTTTCTGGCACTAAAAACCTGGAGTTCACCCTGGATCAGGACTGGTCTTGGGGGAATGGTTGACTGACTCGTTTTCTTAGCAGTGATTGTATCTGCACTGCTGCGTGGATGGGACGTCCGGGAGGGTTTTGTTGTAAGTCCTTGAAAGGGACAAAATAGCCTCTGGAAATGACTCGCAACACCTACTGATCTGTTCTGATGGACTCCCATGCTAGTGGGTGGAGCGACATACAACCCCCGACTGCCTCCAGAAATGGACAGCCAGGGAACCCCCCTCAGGGATGCTGTCCAGGTTTGTCTGAGAATGATTCTCAAGACCAGGAAGTCCTAGGACCCACTCTGCCTCCAGGGCAGCATCTATCGTATCCCCCTCTGCCTTTGAGGTAAGGAGAGTCCTAAGCATCTCAGGAAAACACCCAAGATTTGCAGAACTACATCTTCTTTTCACCTTGCTGGTTCCTGGAAAAACACTTTTGAGGTGGAAAGAGCAGACAGCGTCTTCCTTCCATCTTGCTCTGGACTAGAGTCTCTCTGACTGTATTCCCAAAGAGGGAAGAACCACCATAAGAGGCATTGGTGAAAGACGCCTTGACGGGCTCCAAGAATTGGCATAAGCAGAGCCAGGTGTGGTGCCAAATGGCAACGCCTGACCCCGCCGCCCGTGCAGCTCCCTTCGTGGCATGAAAGAGCCAACAATGAACGTTTTGGCAACAGAAATGAAAGTTGGCCATTCATGTGAATATCTTCCTGTTCGCTGCCATGGACCCTGGGGTCGACTTCATGACTACCTTAACCAGGTCTCTCTAAAGTTGAATAACTTGCTCCATATAGTTCAGAGCCCTCACACAGAAGGTTGTTGATGCATATACCTGCTTCCCACAACGGTCCAGCGCCATCGACTCTCAGTCTGGAGAATGGACTGGGGAACTCTCCTGGGCGAGTTCCTTCTTGGTGGCAGCCTCCACCATCATCACATCTACAGGAAACCCAATATGCCAATAAAGTCCATCTGCAGGGGGACTTGATACCTTATCAGGACGTTTGGGTATGGGCTGTACACAGTCTGGCTCCTTCCATGCCCTAGATATTATTAGATCCATGACTGGATCAGCAGGAGGGGACACCCAAGAGGTAGATGGGCCAAGCCAAATCCATCCAGAAACACTGACTTGCAGGTTGGTTTAGGGCCAGACCACTCGTGCCTTTGGCAGAGGATTTCCACAATGTCGCCCAAATGAGATGCCCTCGGGGGGGGAGATCTTGGGAAACTTCCCTTCATCCAAGTCAGTGTCCTCTGTGAGGGTCTCTGGAGGAGAGTCCAAGTGCCTCCATTTGCATGTGTGCTTGCAGGAGGGGGGGGGGCTCCTGGGAGACCTCGCAAGTGGGTTGTTCCAGGATTGGAACATCCTGGAGAAATATGGCTGCGGGCTGTCCATGAGAGGGCAAGACAAAAGTACAGTTGTGTACACTTACCATAAATGTAGATGTTCGAGTGTACTGACTGCTGCAGTCATTACACTTGGGTAATATGCTGGGAGGTTGCCCTCAGTCAGCCTGAATTCCAAAGTCTTGGGTCCTGCGTCAGTTGCTGTCTTCTTTTCCATGAGGTCAGGGGCATAAAACATGCAGCAGACGCCATTTTCTTTAGTTTTTCTTGCCCCAGATGTCAGGTGCCCCCAATAGGTAGGCAATATATATATATATATATATATATATATATATATATATATATATATATAAATAAGACTATATAAAAATCAAACAAAACCCATAGGCACAAGCAAATACACTACAGAGGTAGTATAGGACAAAGTGGTACAGAAGTTCAGCTAGTTCAGAGGGGATGGAGGGAGGGTAACCTGGACTGCAGCAGGGTGAACACTCGAACATCTACATTTATGGTAGGTACAAAACTGTACTATGTTCATTGGGTTACCCTGCTGCAGTCATCACATTTGGGTTGAATCCAAAAGCTAAGGATGGGAGGTGGAGTCAGACAGGGTTAGAAGAAGCTAATATGCCCTGCAAAACTGTAGTGGCAAAACCAGCTCTAGTCTTAGAGTAAAGAGGTAAGCGATAGTGTTTGGTGAAGGTGTGCACTGAACTCCAAGTAGCAGCCTCCAGAATATCCTTGGTTGGCACTCCCCTGAGAAAGGCTGCTGATGTAGCTGTAGCCCTGGTGGAGTGGGACCTAATGTTAGCAGGTACTGGTTTCCCATGTGTGTAGCACAAACGTATGCAATGCTCTATCCATTTTGAAATGGTCTGTTTAAGATAGCTTTTCCTTGTGATCCTGTAGCATAGGCTACAAAAAGCTGGTCAGTTTTTCTGAAAGTTTTATCCAAGTAGTAATGTAATAGCCTGTGAATGTCCAAAAAGTGCAGGAGTCTTTCCCCTTTGTTCTGGGGATTTGGGAAGAAGGTGGGCAAGTGAATGGTTTGGTTTAGGGCCACACTGGATACCACTTTTGGCATAAAGGAAGGATGAGTTCATAGAGAGACTCTGTCTTGATGAAAAATGATGAAAGGTTCCACTGCCATTAGTGCCTGTAGCTCTGAGACTCTTCTAGCTGAGGTTATTGCTAGTAGTAGGGCAGTTTTCCATGAAAAAATTTAAATCAGCTGAAAAAGCTGGTTCAATGGGCGGCAGTGTAAGCTTTTCCAGAACAAAGTTGAGATTCCAAGTAGGTGTTTGAGCTCTCCTTGGCAGTCTTACGTTCTTAGCCCCTTTGAGGAAATGTCTTAGGAGTGGATGTGAAAATAAAGGAGGATCCATGCTGTAATGAGCTGAAATTGCTGAGGCGTGGATCTTAATAGATGAAAAGGAAAGTCCTTTGTGTAAAATCTCAGTTAAATATTGTAGAATCTGAGGGATGTTTGGAGAAAGGGGGTTCAGGCCTTTAGCCTGGTTCCAGGCGCAAAATCTTTTCCATTTGTCTGAATAGGTTTTCCTGGTGCTGGGCCTCCTGGCCACCAGAATGACATCCATAAACAGCTTTGGATAAAGGTGTTGGCTGGTTGTTTAGGTAATTTGCCATGCAGCCAGGTTTAAAGTCTTGAGCTGGCTGTGTAGAATCTGATGGTCTCGCTGGGTGAGCAGATTAGGAATATGTGGCAAAATCCATGGTGGGCTGTGGGCCATGTTCCTTAAAATTGGGTACCAATGCTGGCGTGGCCAGTCTGTTGCAACGAGTATCATTCGTGGCCTCTCTAATCTGACTTTAAGCAGTACCTTTGCTAGAAGAGGCGGTGGAGGGAAGGCATACACTGTTAATGTTTTCCAACTGAATGACAGGGTGTCCACTTTCCAAGCTAGTGGATGGAAGGTCCTTGTGCAAAATCTTTGAAGTTGGTGGTTGTGGGGGTTTGCAAACAGATCTATGTCTGGGCGTCCCCATTTTTGAACTATCATTACAAATACTTGCGGATCTAGTTTCCATTAGTGTGGATCCATGATGTTTCTGCTTAGGTCGTCTGCCAATGTGTTTTTCTTTCCTGGCAGGAATTGTGCTTGTAATTGAACCTGGTAAGACAGTGCAGTGTTCCACAAGGTAATTGCTTGCCTGCACAGAGAGTAGGAATGTGTGCCCCCTTGCTTGTTTATGTACCACATAACTGTGGTATTGTCCGTCTTTATTAGGAGTTATCCTGGGTGTAGAAGGTCCTTGAAAGCTGTTAGGGCATTCTGCACTGCTAGCATTTCTTTTTGATTGACATGCAGGTGTCTCTGATCTGTAGTCCATTTGCCCTGAATGCACTGCCCTGCCATATGTGCTCCCCAGGCATAGTCCGATGCATCTGTTGTCATAGTTTGCCTGGCTGTGGGTAAGGTGAAAGGCTGAACCTTGTTGAGGTGACATGCCTGTGCCCACCATAGAAACTCCTGTTGAAGGCAGGGAATGAGTGGTATTCATTGTTTCCAAGCTGTGGCTGTGCTGAGTCCATACACTTTTTAGGTACCATTGTAATTTACTCATATGCAGTTTTGCAAATGGTATTAGTAGTGTGCAAGATGCCATGAATCCCAAGGCCTGCAGAATTTTTCTTGCAGGGAGTTGGGTCGTTGTTGCCATTATTTTTGAAATATTGAAACAGCTGTCGTTGCTTGTCTGGCGTGGAATGAGTCATCTGGGCCGTTGTATTCAAGCTGGCACCCAGGAATATTATGTTTTGTGAGGGTACTAGTTTTGATTTCTTTTCGTTTACTGTGTACCCTAGGCAACTTAGAAGGTGTTTGACAAATGCCAGATGCTTTAAAAGAATGTCCTTGCTTTCTGCTTGAATAAGGCAGTCGTCCAGGTATGGGTATATTTGAATTCCTCTTTGTCTGCAGTATGCAATTACTGGTGCCAGGCATTTTGTGAAGACCCTGGGTGGAGTAGATAAGCCGAAGGGCAGTGCAGAGAATTGATAATGCGTTGAACCTGCAATGAAGCGGAGGTATCTTCTGCAATTTTGTCCGATAGGAACATGCAGGTATGCCTCCTTGAGGTCCAAAGTGACTAGGCCAAGCATTCTTGCCCAGCATGGGAAGAAGCTGCTGTAGTGTTAGCATCTGGAATTTTGGTACTTGCAGATAGGTGTTCAGAATTGAAAGATCCAGAATGGGTCTCCATGCTTTGACCTTTCCTGGGACTACGAAGTGTCTTGAGTAAAATCCTAGCCCTTGCTCCTGTGCAGGTACCTGTTGAATGGCTCATGTTCATGAGAGCTATAATTTGTTTTTGTGCCTCTGCCCATTAATTTGGTGGCAGGTTTGGCATTCCTTTGATCCTTGGTAAGGTATGAAAGTGGAATTTGTATCCTTGAGAGACAACGTTTAGAACCCATTTGTCTTTTGTGATGATGCTCCAGTTGTCTGCAAAAAAATGCTAGTTTTCCTCCCAAGAGAGTTGCCAGGAGAGATTTGCTTGGTAGTTTGAGGACAGAGTCATTGTGTTTGTCTTCTGCTAGCCTGGGGCCTGTCTTCTCCTCCTTTCTGGGTAGCAGAACCCCATTGGCAAGGTTTGTAAGGGCCCTGTGACTGGCCTCTGCCTTTGGGCATCTGTATTTGCCCCTCTGTGATCTGTCTGAAGCTGGAAAGGACCAGTTTATTGTTGGCCAATTTCTGCTGAAACGAGGGAGTTGTACCTGCAAAAAATCCTTGACTATTTGCATAGACTTTGCCTTATCCTCCATTTTCTTTAAAACCTCTTCTGCTTTGACACCAAATACATCCTGTTGTAAAGGTGCATCCAATAATTAGAAGTTATGTACCTACCATAACGTTCCATGTTAGTTGTCTTCTCTCACCTTCTTTCTTGCTGGATGGGTTCGGAGCCGATCCTCAGCTCCGACTCGGCACTTGCTAAGCTCGAGAGCTAATTTTACCAGCTCGAGGCAACCCTATAACCCATGATGCAAGGCGTGACTACCCCAGATCTCGTTTGGTAGCTATGAAAACCCTGCCAGTAACCTTCTTCCCAGAAAGGAAGAAGAGAAACTAAATGTAAAAAGAAACAAGGCAAAAACCACTAGAGAGTAGTGATACTTCCTACTGGGAGCCCATGGAAAGAATGAACCATATCCAGAGAAGAGTACAACTTCAAGATCTGTCCAGGCTAGGGGGAAGGAGGAAGGGATGCAAGAAAGAAGGCAAGAGAAGACAACTAACATGGAACGTTATGGTAGGTACATAACTTCTAAATGTTAAGTTGTCAAACTCGCCTTCATTCGTGCTGGATGGGACCGCGTCCCTAGCACCTCTATCCTGGGTGGCTCAATGGAACAGACTCTTGAGAACTGTGGAACCAAACCTAGCCCTGTCCCTGGAGGCCAAGTCCAATTTGTAATGAGAGACAAAGGTGTGAGGAGTGACCCAAGTGGCTGCCGCACAAACGGTGTCAATAGGTAGCCTGTCCTGAAATGCTGTCGAAGTGGCTAGACGCCTAGTAGAATGTACTTTTGGTTTTGAGGGCAGTTGCTTACCCCTAAGAAGATAAACATAAGAAATGATAGAAGACAGCCATCTGGACAAGGTTACCTTGGAAACTGGAAGACCTTTCCTGTTTTCTGCATAAGAAAGAAACAGTTGATCAGATTTTCTGAATTGCTTAGTTCTGTCCAAGTAATATCTGAGTTGACGACGGACATCCAAACAATGAAGTTTTTGTTCAGCTTTGTCAGAATAATTAGGGAAAAAAACTGGCAAATCAATAGATTGGTTAATATTCGTCTGGGAAGCAACCTTGGGCAAAAAAGATGGATTCGTACTTAAAGACACCCTATCTTTGGGGAAAACCAAGTATGGGGAACGGACACATAGAGCCTGTAGTTCAGACACCCTCCTGGCTGAAGTAACAGCAACCAGAAAAATTGTCTTCCAGGAAAGAAGTTTTAATGAGCATGTAGCAGCCGGTTCAAAGGGGGGTAGAATCAAGGATGCCAGCATTAAATTCAAGTCCCACTGCGGAGGGGGATCTTTGACTGGAGGTTTCAGGAGAAAGATCCCTCTTAGAAAGGCTTTGCAAAGCTTGTGAGACATTATGTTTTGATCCGCTAAGCCAACATGAAAATTTGAGAATGCTGCCAACTGGACTTTAACTGTAGAGAAAGAAGAACCCGATTGAAAAATCTCAGCCAGGAAGTCCAAGACTGAATGCACTGGAGCAGTATAGGGATCTATGTCTCTAGACTTTGCCCAGAAGGAAAAACGTTGCCATTCACTAGCATAAATCCTTCTGGTAGAGGACTTTAGAGAAGCTACTATGATCTCTCGCACGGGATTAGAAATCATAGGGAGCCTGGCTAAGGAAGGAAGTGGAGCAACCAAGCAGTGAGGTTGAGAGAACGAATGGCCTGGTGCAGATGACCCGAATGGTGGGTCAGAAGATCTGGAACTGGATCCAGATGCCAAGGCTGAACCAAGAGATGACAATGCAGGGACGGAAACCAAATTTGTCGAGGCCAGTAAGGGGCAATGAGAATCAACTTGGCTCTCAATACGGTAGCTTTCTGAACCACTTGAGGTATTAGCGGGAATGGAGGAAAGGCATAAAGAAGTCCCCGGGGCCAATCCTGGGTTAGAGCGTCTCTCGGGGGATGGCCTGGTAGAGGAAAGAGGGTGAAGAAGTCTGGGCATTTGCTGTTTTGGGGTGTAGAAAAAAGGTCACAGCAAGGGACGCCCCACTTCTGAAAAATCTCGTCCACTACCGATTGTTTGAGAGCCCACTCGTGCGGCATGAGAATAGCTCTGCTCAGCCTGTCTGCTAAGAGGTTAGATTTCCCGGGGATATGCGTTGCTATCAGAAACCGATGAGAGGAGATTGCCCATTGCCAAAGTCTGAGAGCTTCTCGACACAGTGGATAGGACCTGGTCCCACCCTGTTTGTTGAAATACCAGACTACGGACATGTTGTCCGTCTGAACTGCAATAGTCCCTAAAGGAAGAAAGTCGTTGAGGGCTTGCAACGTTAAAAGCACTGCTCTCATCTCTAGGACATTAATGTGCAGATGGTATTCTATGAGTTGCCAAGTCCCATGGACCATCCTGCCCTGATAATGCCCCCCCCCCCCACCCAGAGAGGCATCCGAAGTGACTGTGGCAACCGGGACTGGGGAAACAAGCAGTCTACCCTGATGGAGTTGCGGAGAAGAAATCCACCAGGTTAGATGACTCTTGCACGATTGCGTCATGAATATCGCGAGTCGCATGGGGAGCTGCTGGAATGACCACTGGGTGAACAACATCCACTGCAGAAGACGCATGTGGAAGTGGGCTAAAGTTGGTAGTACGATGGCCGCCGCCATAAGACCTAGTACCTTCAGGACAAATCTGGCCCTGATCTTTTTGCTGAGTAATATGATCTGAACATACTTTTGGATGTCCAGAATTCTTTGGTTTGTGAGTCTTGCTGACATCCTGACAATGTCTAATTCTGCGCCTATAAAGGTAATAGATTGGCAAGGCGACAGAGAAGATTTTTGGAAGTTTACAGAAATCCCCAAATGGTTGCATGTGTAAAGAGTGTAGTCTCTGGCCTTGAGAAGTTGATGCCTGGTGGTGGCAGAGAGGAGCCAGTCGTCTAGATACGGAAACACCTGGAATCCTTGACGCCTCAGGTGAGCCGCGACGACTTGCCATACATTTGGTAAACACTCTGGGGGCTGTAGTGAGGCCAAAAGGCAGGGCTCTGAATTGAAAATGACTAGTCCCCAGACGAAAGCGGAGAAACTTTCTGGAGCGCCTGTGCATTTTTATGTGATAGTACGCATCCTGAAGGTCTATTGAGCACATCCAATTGTCCTTGCCAAAAAAGGGTAGAATGGACTGAAGCGTGACCATCCGGAACCATGCCTTCTTGACAAACTTGTTTAGTTTGCTGAGGTCTAAAATTGGTCTCCAATCTCCCGTCTTTTTGGGGACCAAAAAGAATCTTGAGTAGATTCCGGATCCTACTTGATCTGCTGGCACTAGTTGGATGGCTCTTTTTGCTAGGAGCTTTGATACCTCCAGCTTTGCCAATTCCCTTAGACCGTGTGAAACGTCTGGAAGGGATTGATGAGGAACGGGATATCTCTCGAAAGGGATATTATAACCCTCGGATATGATCGACTGCACCCATTTGTCTTGAGAGAGGGAACGCCAGGCTGTTGGGTACAGCGACAATCTTCCCCTGACTGCCTCTAAGGGTGGACAGTCGGGCAACACCTCAGGGATGCTGGAAGGGTTTATCAGAGAGAGGCTTCCCTGCTACCCTGATTCTGCGGAGCCCCTCTGCCCCTAGGGCGGCGTCTATTGTTATTACCCCCTCTGCCTCTGGGTGTAAACTGACCACGTGTATCCAGCGTGACTCACTGAGATTTACAAAACCACATTCCCCCCCCCCCCTTCTGACCTTTGGGATAGGGTCTTGAAGGGGTGGAGAAATGGACTCCTACGGCAAAAAGAGTCTTGCCGTCTTGCTCACACCTGGTCAATGTATCCTTCACCTGAGGCCCGAACAAAGCCGAACCATCGAAGGGAGTATTAATGAAGGACGCCTTAAAGGGATCCGCGAAATTACAAAGACGCATCAAGGCCTGACGCCTAAGTGCCACTCCTGTGCCTGTGGCTCTACTCGCCCCATCGGCTGCATAAGAAATGAGCCGCATGGAGGAGTTAAAGAATTTAGGATTCCTAGCTGTGAGGCGATCTTTTCTTGAGCCCCAGCAGCTGACGGATCCTGAACTACCTCACCTAGTTCCTTGAGAATGTCTCTCTGAAGCCAGGTAAAGTGACAGAGATAGTTCAGCGAACGCATATCAAAGGTCGCTGAAGAGAACATCCGCTTACCGTACCTTATCCATGGTCCTAGAGTCCTTGTTAGGAGGATGGACAGGTACAGAAGGATCAGCAAGTTCCTTCTTGGTGGCAGCCACCACCATGGCATCAACAGGGACACCTTTGGTAAGAAACTGTTTGTCTGAGGGGGCCGTGATGAATTTAGAAGGCCTCCTGGAGACTGGTTCCACAGAATCCAAGGCCGCCCACGCCTTTCGAACCACCACTTGCATGAGCGGGTCGAAAGGCGGAGACACCCAGGAGGTGGAAGGTCGAGATCCAAAAGCCTCCAGGTATACCGACTCATCCTCGGAGGGGTTAATGGAAGGCCAGTTCCCCCTCTGCTTAAGGAGTTCCAGGATGTCTGAAAAGGAGACATCCTCAGAGGGGGACCGTGGGGAACCCTCAGACTCATCTAAGTCGGTATCTGATGTCGTAGACTCGGGGGAGTCTGTGTGCTTCCTCTTGCACGTCCTCTTACGCGGGGGTTCTCCGGAAGGATCAGGAGAAACCTCGGAAGAGGAAGTTCTTCCCAATGGGGAAACCTGGGGCGATGGATCTCTGGATCCGGGAGCAAGAGAATGGCAGGAGACATCAACAGGCACCGAAGATGGAGGAGCTAATGGAATTGACCGCTGACCCAGCTCTGGGGCTAGAACACTCCTCATCACCTAAAAGGCTCCCCTCCCAGGGAGGCCAGAAGACTCCCGCTCCGAAGAGACAGGAATCCCCGGTCCCACGAAGAGAAGGCTCGAGGCGATGTCGGTGCCGAGCTCACCAATGCCGGCTCCAAGAGGGAGAGGGTCGACAAGGGTCCGATGCCACTCGCCCCTCGGAGCCGACAAGGAGACCCGACGACCGGATCCCTCCAAGGAAGGTCTCATGGAGGAAATCGAGTCAAAGGCAGCCGGGCCGAAAGGGGAAGTATCGGCTCCGGCGCACCCACGGTCAACGTTCCGAGAAGCTCCGGCTCTGAACTCTGAAGGAGAGTCTGAGGAGGAATTTCAGGGGGATGAGGAATAGCGGTAGTCTGCTGAGACGGGCTATGGAGCATTTGGGCCAGTGCCTGTGACTTCAACAGTCTACTTACCACCCTCTCCAAATCATGGTCTGACAGCCTGGAAGACCTTGAAGATCGGCTCCGATGGCTCTGCTCCAAAAGTAGAGGAGATCCCAGAGCCGAACGAATCGGCTCCAGGGAAGGGGACCGAGATCTCTTCTTGGAAAGAGCCATCAGAGCCGAAGACCCTTCGGTTCCAGATGGGGCCGACAGCTTATCGGCTCCAGTGCTGGTGAAGGAGACGTTGGCTCCGGCCGGAGCCGACATTGACATAGGTGCCAGTGTATCGGAGCCAGGTGGTGCCGATACCACTACCTGAAAGGTAGAAAGATAGTCTCCAGCCGGAGCCGATCTCGACTCCGAAAGAGTCGGAGCCACAGCCGAAGGCTTAGGAACTACAGCCTGGGCTTTAGGTGGCTTAGAGGACTTCGCCGACCCAGCCTTGGTCGGAGAACCCTCTGGCTTCAACAACCCACGTAGAATTAGCTTGTTTCTACGTTCCTGCAGGACTCTCTGGCTAAAGGAGTGACAAATAGCACAGGAGTCCTGCAGGTGTAAAGGCCCCAGGCAGTACACACAAGAAGTGTGACGGTCTGTCAGAGACATTTTCTGACAGCACGAGTCACACTTCTTGAAGCCTGAGACCTTCACTTCTTTTGACATAGTATGTCAACAAAAACACTAAACGCACAGACACATCAGTCACACAGTTATCTAGTAAAAAATATAGAAACTGACAAAAACACAAACACACTTCCTGAGAGAAATTTAATGGAAGGAAGGCTTAAGGCCTGACGGGAGAAAAACTATCCCTATATAAAGGAAATATGGGAATGTAGGGTAAAATAGATATAAAAATGTTTTAACACTAACTATTTAGAAAGGGAATCCTGAAAAAAGGTATGCCTCTTTTAGGTCTAAAGTCACCAGCCAAACATTCTTGCCCAGTATGGGCAGAAGCTGCTGCAAAGTGAGCATTTTGAATATTGGAATGCCCAGGTATGTGTTCAAAATCGATAAATCCAGTATTGGCAGCCAGGCCTTGTCCTTTCTGGGTACCAAGAACAGTCGAGTAAAAACCTTGTCCTTTTTTTCCTGTTCTGGTACTGTACGAATGGGCCCCATATCCATGAGGGACGTAACCTGTTTCTGTGCCTCTGCCCATTGATTTTTTGGCAGATCCGGCCAACCATCTGTCATTGGCAGAGTGTGGAAATGGAATCTGTATCCCTGTGATACAGTGTTTAGTACCCACTTGTCCTAGGTTTTTAACTGCCAATTATAAGCAAAAAGTGCCAATTATCCCCCTATGGGTGCTGCCAAAAGATAAGTGCTTGGTGTAAACAGAAGGAAGTCATTGGGATTGCTTTCTGTATGTTTGCACTTTATCTCCTCCAGATTTGGAGGTGGATGCGCCCCATTGCTTTAGCCTGTAAGAATCTTGCGCCTGGTATCTGGAACCCTTAGGGCATCTGGATTTGCCCCTTTGAGCTCTGACACAGGAAAGGACCAATTTTTAGTAGGCCAGTGTCTACTGAATCTGGGTGGCTGCACTTGTAAGAAGTCTTTAACAGTTTGCATAGACTTAGCTTTGTCTTCCATTTTCTTTAAAACCGCTGCTGCCTTAATACCAAACAGAGAATCATGCTGTAAAGGTGCATCTAGCAATTTAGCTTTAACATGGTCAGGCAAATTTTGTTCCTTTAACCAAGCATGCCTCCTAATCACAGTTCCAGTAACTGCGGCCCTGCAGGAGGCCTCTAAAGAATCAAAACCACATTGCAAAGTATGCTTTCCAACTTCTTCAGCTGCAAGCAATAATTCCTGCAATTCTTTATTTTCTGCACATTCTGAAATCAACATCATTTGCTGTTTCAGCAATCCCATAACATGTTGTTGGTACTTAAGCATATGAAATTGACAATTTAAGGCCCTGACTGCCAAGGTTGCAGATGTATAAACCTTTTTCCCCTCATCTGTCCAGTGCCCTTGAATCCTTGTCAGAGGGGGTAGGGTATTTTGCTGTTGAGGCCTTAACTCCCTTTGGACCCTGTGAAATAGTTTCAGGATCAGCAGCAGGGTTTCTAAATAAAAATGTATGCGACTCAGGGCCCCTCTAATATCAGTCACGCTTACTGGGAAGCCAGAGGTAAGGAGTCAGGGGTCAAACCTGACTCCGAAAACACATCATCCACAATGTCTAAAACAGGGGGAATGGCTAAAGGGTTGTGCTGAGGGAGAAGAAAGTCCCTGAGCCTCTTTTTTGATTCTGAGAAGTCTTGACTCTCCCAGTGGAAATGCTCCCTCAAAGTATGCAAGGTTTGTCCAAATGAATAATCCTCAGGAGGAGATGCAGATGGAAAAGACCCGTCAGCATCAGAATTCTCATAGGGAGGTAGAGATAATTCCTAATCAGAAGAGGAATCGGAAGAAATAGAAACCTGATCTGAAGATTCATAATCAGCGTCTTGCCTAGGCCTCTTATCTGGAGGGGGATGGGTACCCCTGATCAAGGTAGTAAGGTCTTCGGCCATTTTGATCATCTGTTTTTTAGGCATGGAGGCCTATGCACATGGCTCATGCGTCCATTTTTTAGTTTTAGAAGTTGCTTTTGTCTTAGGTTTTGCAGCTGTCTGTTTGATGTAGAAATATTGAGGTTTGCCGGTGCCTGCTCAGCGGCTCCGGACCCATCCGAGGGAGATACATCAGTCAGTCCAATACCTTGACTATCTTGCGGAATGCCGAACTCCACATGGGTGTCGGAAGAGGCCTGCGACTCGAAGGTAGCGGGAATCAGGGGCTGTGAAGGCGCCTCACTGAGTAACGGCGAACCGGCAACTGGCTTAGCAGAAGTTTTGTCGTCGGTTTTGGGATCTCGACTGCCTTTCTCTGTCCTTTTTGTTTTTTTATGTACTTCGGTAGTCGGATTGCTATCCAACGACATTTCTGGGTAGTTAAATCTGTTTCCAAAATACTTTGATGCAAAAATATACAGACGCTTAATAGTGCGTTGGTTAAATCTAGCACAAAACAGACAGCCAGGCACGTTGTGATCAGGGCCTAGGCAAGGAATACAGGATAAATGGAAATCCTTAGGAGGTATTTGCTTCCTACAAGTAATGCAATTATTAACTTTTTCTGACATCGGTAAAAAGCAAGAAAAAAAATTTCCCCAACGGGGTACTTGGCTTTAGTGAAAATTTCGGTTCTGAAACTCAAACTCGAATATTTCAGTAGTCCGCCGACACTTGCAAAATGCTTCTGCTTTGGGCACCGTGAGGCAAGAAAGACTGAAGAAAATGGTGCCGGCTGCATGTCTGATGCCCCTGATGACCTGACATCATGGAAGAGAAGACAGCAAACGACGCAGGACCAAAGACTTTGGAATTCAGGCCGACCGAGGGCAATCTGCCAGCAGATTACCCAAATGTAATGACTGCAACAGTAAAACACTAAGAACATCAGACCTGCACTCAAGGCTAGGGAGTTCTGGGCTGAGTCCAAAGATGAGATAGAGGCCTCAACCCTGCGAGAACCCTTGCCACCACGTTGAATGCAGAGGGGCTTCGGACCACCTGGGCTGAACTGGCAGAGACCATACCCCTCCGATTCAACCAGGGAGTCGGAGCAAAGCCTCCTGGAGAAGAGATGCCGAGGGGAATGCTCCTCTCCAAGCCAGGAGCAGAGAGCACCCCTTCGTATCAGTCCCAGTCAGATCTGACACTCAGGGTACTAGTCAGCGTTTATGCACAGGGTACCATCAGCGCTGAGCCCAAACTCCACCTGTCCGCAGATCCAAAAGCTCCGAAACCGTGGGTCAGATCGGAGAAGGAGAAATAGGTCTGAAAACTGGTTGGAAGGTGCCCGCTCTAGTGGGAAAAGGCCCTGGCAAGACCCCCATCTGAATTTGAGTGCGGATAAACCTCTGCAACATCTTGTCCATCTCTGCATCGGAAAGGCTCCAGCTGGAGCAGGAAGACGCCGCCTAAGTGGGCCGGGATAGCAGGTGAACGGAAGGCCTACAGGGCGGCTGCCTGATCGGAACCTCAGGCTCAGGGAGGGGGGGTTTTGGGGGACGGAGCAGAGGTGAAGCAGGCTTGGTCTTCGGCAGAGGACAGGCCTCAGACAAGCGGTGAGGGGAGCGCTTACGAGCCGGCCTTCCTGACATATAAAAACTGTAAATATATAAAAGCACCTTAGAAACATAAAATTTACCTTCAACTAAAAGCAAATACACCACAAAGGCTTTTGAGTATAGTGAAGGAAAGAAAAGCCATAGAAGGGGGGCTGGCGGGTGGGTAACCCTTACTGCAACAGGGAATACACTCGAACATCTACATTTATGGTAAGTGTACACAGCTGTACAATGTTCTTCATGTTTCACTGTTGCAGTCATCACATTTGGGTAGATTCCCAAAGATAAGAATGGGAGGAGGAAATCAGATAGTATTAGGACCAGCTATAAGGCCCTGCAAGACTGCAGTGGCAAAGCCAGCTGTGGATTTAAAAAAATTGGTAATGGTAATGCTTGACGGTATGTACAGAACTCCAGGAAGCAGCTTCTAGGATGTCCCTGGTAGGGACACCTCTGAGAAAGGCTGTCAAGGTAGATGCAAGCCCTGGTTGAATGTGGTCTAATCAATATTCTGTGGGGTAGGTTTTCCATGGTGCTTATAGCATAAATGAATGCAATGGCCTATCCATTTAGGAATGGTTTGCTTTGAAATGGCCTTCCCCTCTGCCCCTGCAGCAAATGCAACCAGCAGTTGTTCAGATTTCATGAGAAGTTTAGTCCTGTCCAAATAAAACCCAAGTTGTCTGTGCACATCTAAGGAGTGCAGTATTCTTTCCCCTTTGTTCGGTGGATTTGAAAAGAAGGTTGGCAAATTAATGGACTGATTAAGAGCAACAGTGGAGACCACCTTGGGCATGAAGGAGGGATTGGTCATGAGGGGCACCCTGTCTGCATGAAAGATGATGAAAGCCTCCACTGCCATGAGGGCCTGTAATTCAGACATCAATCTGGCTAAAGTGATGGCTAAAAGGAAGGCAGTTTTCCAAGAAAGAAATTCCAACTCTGCATTTGGAGCTGGATCAAAAGGAGGTGAGTGAGTTTTCCCAATACAAAGTTAAGGTCCCAAGCTGGAGTAGGGGCTCTCCTAGGTGGTCTTAAGCTTTTGGCCCCTTTGAGGAACAGCTTCAGCAGTGGATGAGAGAAGAGGGGTGGTTCTGTGTTGTAATGAGCTAAAATGGCTGAGGCATGAATTTTAATGGAGGAAAAAGAAAGGCCCTTGTGCAGCATCTCAGTTAAGTATTGACGAATCTGAGGTAAATTGGGCGCTTCTGTGCACATCCCCTGAGTTTAGTTCCAGGAAAAGAAACTTTTTCATTTTTCGGCATAGGATTTTCTAGTACTAGACCTCTGACTTCAGAAAGACATCCAACACTTGCTTACTGAGGGATGGTAACGGAGAGATCAGGTAATCAGCCAGGCTGCCAGGTTCAGGGTTTAAAGATGTGGGTGCAGAATCTGGCCCTCCTGCTTAGACAGCAGGGCAGAGGTCTGAGTCAGATGCCAGCAGTGACACTGCACAAAAGGGGGTACACCAGTGTTGGAGTAGCCAGTCTGGTGCAATCAGTATTGTCCTTGGTTTGTCCAGTTTGATCTTTAGTGGTACCTTGGAGAGGAGAGGCAGAGGGGGAAGGCATAAACGGATAGGTTTTTCCAGGTGAAGGACAGGGCATCCACTTTCCAAGCTTGCTTGTGGGGAGTCCTTGCGCAGAATTTTTCCAAATGGTAGTTCTGGGGGGAGGCGAACAGGTCTATATCTGGGCTCCCCCATTTGTTTCTCAACATGCTGAATATCTTCGGTTCCAGTTAACACTCCTGTGGTTCCATGAGATTTCTGCTTAGTTTGTCTCAGTGTATTTAGCTTTCTTGGCAGGAATCGAGCCTGTAGGTGCACTTGGTAGCTCAAGGATGTGTTCCACAGAGCCATGGCTAGTCTGCAGAGAGGGTATGAGTGGGTTCCCCCCTGCTTATGTACCTGGTGGTGGTGTCCATCTTCACCATTAACTGCCCTGGAAGAATGTGATCCTTGAAGGCTGTCGGAGCATTGTGTACAGCTAACATTTCCTTTTGATTTATATGCAGGTGCATTTGACTTGGGTTCCATTTGCCCTGAATGCACTTCCCTGCCAAGTGAGCCCCCCCCCCCCCACCAATGCATAGTCTGATGCGTCTGCTAAGGTTTGGGCGGCAAGGGGTAGAGTAAATGGCAGCCCCTTGGTTTTGGTGACAGGCCTCTGCCCACCCAAGGAACTCTATCTGTAGACAAGGTATAATGGGAATCACTGCTTCTAGATCCTGAGAATGTTGACACCATAGGCTTTTTAGATACTATTGTAGTTTCCTCATATGCAGTCTTGCATATGAATTAGGAGAATGCAGGAGGACATGAACCCCAGGGCTTGCAGTATTTTCCTTGCAGATAGCTGGGTCTTTGTGGCCAGTAGTTTGAAGTAGGCTGTCAAATGAACTTGTTTTTCTGGGGTGAAAAAGGTAATCTGGGAAGTTGTGTTCAAGCTTGCTCCCAGGAATACAATTTGTTGGCAGGGTACAATGTGTGATTTGTTTATGGTGTACACCAGAGAAGTTAGCAATTTCTGTACAAACACCAGATAATTCAATAGTATGTCCTGGCTTTCTGCCTGAATTAGACAATCATCTATGTATGGATATATTTGGATACTTCTTTGCCTGTAAAATGCAATAACTGGAACTAGGCAATTTGGCTTATCTGCTGCACCCAGGGTATTCACAAAGGGCAGTGCAGAGAACTGCTTGTGCATGCATGTAACCTGCTTTGAAGCGTAGGTATCTTCTGCAAGATTCCCTTATTGGGATGTGCAGGTAAGGCTTCCTTTAAATCCAGTGTTGCCAACCAGGCATACCTTTCTAGCATAGGGAGCAGCTGGTGAAGTCTTAGCATCTTGAATTTTGGGATCACCAAAATGTGTTTAGGATAGAGAGGTCCAGGATAGGACATCAGCTGTCGTCTTTTCTGGGCACCAGGAAAAGTCTCGAGTAGAACCTTTGTCCCCTTTCCTCTTCTGGAATAGGTTGAATAGACCTGATGCTTAAGAGAGAGAATTTGCTTTTGAGCCTCTGCCCACTGATATGGGGGTAGATCTGGCCAACCGTTTGGGGTTGGTAAGGACTGAAAGTGGAATCTGTATCCTTGGGAAACTATATTTACAACCCATTTGTCCTGAGTAACGAGTTCCCAATTTTTTTTTGCCTACCGGGCAATCTTTCCACTAAAGAAAAGGTCAGTTGTGCAGGGCTTGGAAGATTTAAAGTTGAGTCATTGAGACAGTTTACCATAGGGAGGAGTCTTATCATTCCCTGCTTTGGAAGTGGGAGCCCCCCAACTGCTTTGTCTTGAGAGTACCTTGGGACTGAAGCCTTGGGGTTCTGCTAGTTCTGGACTGAGAAGGGTTGGAAATGGCAGGAAAGGACCAATTTTTTTTTAGAGCGGCAATGCCTACCAAAACTAACTTGCAGGAAATCTTTAACAGTTTGCATAGATTTAGTTTTTCCTCCATCTTTTTAAGTATTACTTCTGCTTTGTTGCCAAACAGGCGGTCTTGGTTTAAGGGAGCATCCAGCAATTCAGATTTAACATGATCTGGCAAAAATTGCTCCTTAAGCCAAGCATGCCTTCTAAGTACAGACCCAGTGACAGCAGCCCTGCAAGATGCCTCTAGTGATTCAAAACCACATTGCAAAGTATGTTTTCCAACTTGTTCAGCAGAATGCATTAAATCCTGTAAACGTTTTATTTTCAGCACAGTCAGGAATAAACATAATTTTCTGTTTATGTAATCCAATAATACAATGCTAATACTTTAACATATGAAACTGGCAGTTTAAGGCCCTAATGGCCAAAGTTGAAGAAGTGTATACCTTCTTACTCATCTGTCCAGGGCACTGGAACCTCTATCCAAGAGGGTAGGATTTTTGGTAGTAGTAGCCTTAATGCCTTTGAGCCACTGTGAAATGGCCTCAGGATCCGCAGTAGGATTTTTTAAAGAGTAACTTGTGAGAGTCAGGGACTCTGTAATACCGGTCAGGTTTTCTAGGAGCTGGAGGTGAAGTGTCAGCGGCCAGGCTAGATTCTGAGACGGCATCATCTACAATGACCAGTACAGGAGAGGTAGCTAAAGGCCTGTGCTGAGGTAGAAGTAAGAATTCCCTAAGCCTCTTTTTGGAATCTGAACAATCCTGGCTTTCCCAGCGGAAATGCTCCCTAAGATTATGCAAAGTTTCACCAAAAGAGAAATCCTCAGGAGGGGAAGCCAAGGGAATGAAGTCCTCTGCATCAGAATTCTCATAGGTAGATAAGGGCAACACCTGGTCAGAGAAAACAGAAATTTCAGAATCCTGATCAAAAGAATCAGAAGGAAAATCAGTTCTAGGTCTCGGAGGAAGAAGGGTGGCTTCCCCTGATTATAGTAGCAAGGTCTTCAGCCATTCTTATCATTTGTTTTTTAGGCATAGGGACCTGAGCATGCGGTCTGGGTGTCGGTTTTCTAGGCAAGGATAGAGTTTTAGGCCTAGAAGAAGAAGATGGCGTTGGTTCAATATGCAAGTCAGTAGGCTTGAATACACCCTCAGAAGCTGGTGCCTGCAAAGGTGCTCCGGACCCATCCAAGGTAGAGACATACACAGGTTCCACAGTCGAAGAAGCATCTTGCGGCATTCCAGACACCGAATGGGTCTCAGTACAGGCCTGCGAATCTGAAGTAGTGGGTATCGGGGGCTGCAAAAGCGCCTCATTGAATACCGGAGACTAGGTTAGGAGAAGTGTCACCGGCAGCTTTGGACCTATGCGGTCTGTGTCTGTCTTTATTTTTGCGGTTTTTTGGAATGTCGTTACTCAGTTGGCTTACCGAAGCCATTTCTGGGTAATTAAACAAAGTACCAAAATATTTAGATGAGAAAATGAACCGACAAATAGTTCGAGGTTTGAATAAGGCACAAAACAGACCGTGAGATACATCGTGGTCTGTGCCTAGGCAAGGGATGAAGTACGAATGAAAATCTTTACGAGGTATTTGCTTTACACAAGAAATACAATAGTTGACTTTTACTGACATTGGTTTAAAGCAAGAAAAAGGTTCCCCAATGAGCTACTTAGCTTAGTTGAAGACTTCAGATCTGAAACTCTAAAACTAAAATTTCAGGAGTCTGCCAACCGGCACTTGTAAACTGCTTCGGCTTCGAGCACAGCACAGCAAGAAAGACTGATGTAATGACATCGGCTGCATGCTTTATACCTCTGACAACCTGATGTCATGGAAGATGAGACAGCAACTGACGCTGGACCCAAGACTTTGATAATCAGGCCAAAAAACCAGGAACCGAAAACCACAAATGGAATTACCACTGGAAAAGGTGCCCCAAACAATGTGAAGCCGCTGTGGAGTACAACAAAACTGCAGCTACCAAAAAATTCCAAAAAATTCCAAGGCCCATAAACGTTCCAAAGGCTTTATTGCATAACACAAACAGGATAAAACGTCGACCTAGGTTTCGTCCGTTAAACGAACTTCATCAGAACACATCTTACTACATTCCAACTCCTTATATATATATGCGCAAGGAACTAAATGAGCCTAATGACCAATGAAATTCGTGTGAATCATAAACAGCAATTAATTAATTATTTCCTTCATCAGCTGAAACCAAAAGTACAAAGACATGTACCCTGTATTTAAACCAAATCACAATTAATTAATTAAATAAATAAATAAATTTGACCCCTCCTATAAAAAATATATATGTATATATATAATAAAATACAAATGAATCTAAATATAAATAAACATGCACCCTGTAACTATTGTAAAACATTGAACACTAAATAAATTAAATTATGTGTATATAATATAACCAACTGTCGACCAATACATAAAAAAACTACAATGCCATTCAGCATTATAACTAAACATAATATAATACAAAGTATTATACGAGTACAATGTACATCGTACTATCAAATAAACTATATTGTATGAAATTGATACGTACTTGAAATGTCATGAATTATAAATTATAAATTATGGGATACCTTAAATGGAAAAATGGGAAGTATTTATATGTGTGTGTGAATAAGTATTATAAATAATATATATTTATAATAAATGTTGTGAGTTATAAAAGAGAACTATAAAAAGGCCGGGCAATATAAATAAAATTAATTAAATATATATATAATTAATTAAATATATGTAATATAACGACTTGATATAAATATGTGTAAAAAAGTCTACATGTAAATATATACAAATAACTATAATATATAAATATATAAATATATAAATAATTATATATAAACATTATATAATATATAATATATATATGATATATCGGTTACATGATATGTACTGTAATGTAATGTCAAACTGGTGATAGGGAAACAGTGGAAACCAAACCATAATATGATATGATATTCCATGTACAAGTTAATACACACCCGCTAAAACCCCTTAATGCTGTTCAACCATAGAATAGGCTTTATACTGGAGTATTCATTTAAACCAGGATGTTGATTGGCGTTAAGTAATAACTGCAACTTCAATTCTAACAAATCTAAATTATATTTAGTTAATTTCCCTTGTAAGTCTAACTGCTGGTGGGTAACCCCAAAGAACTTAAAGGAATGATTTTGGATTTGATTAACATGTCATGCTTTATACCTCTGACAACCTGATGTCATGGAAGATGAGACAGCAACTGACGCTGGACCCAAGACTTTGATAATCAGGCCGACTGAGGGCTACCTGCAAGCAGATAACCCAAATATAATGACTGCAACAGTGAAACACGAAGAACATCTATAAGGTCCAAGACATCCTAAACTCCTTTCTGCAAGCAGGGTCAACAGCCACCCCAACAAATGTGAACTGGTATTGGCTGTACAACCCCACAATGAGAAGGTTGAGGCCATAAGAAACTATCCCATCCGACTTACAGAAAAATAGGTCAAAGCTCAACCAAGATGGTTACCTTACTCTGAACTCCAGCTCTAAGAAAAATGAAAAAACAAAAGCCAACAATAATAAATAGGAAATTAGCTAAGCTTCAAATAGCCCACAAAGACAGCTAGCCTAGTACTTAACTATGAACCCAAGTCAAAGAACAAGAGATGGAACACTCAAATAATGTAAATTATACTCGCACCTTTATTAGAAAAAAAATAAGAGAAAACCTATAGACTATCTGGTTTAAGGAAAATGGTCTGGGCACTCAGGGCAGAAAATTTGGATAAATTCCAAGAGACACACTACTTTTAAGAACGGACTAGGCACAGAGATTTACAACACTGTGCTTGCAAATCTGAAATCATTCTAAAGATCTGCAAAAGCTACTAGGAAAAAGTGTTTTCAAGGACAGAAATTTCATGTCAGCAGTAACTGTAGGTTTAGAAGGGGAGACAGAGACACTGAAGTAAAACAGTAATGCTCCAGAAGGGTACCAAAACTCTAAATAGTGTATGGAACAAACAGATACCCTTCAAAAAAAGCTTTTGCTATTCTACAGGAAGGAATGGGGGTAGCTGGTCGTCCACGTGAAAATTCAAAATCACAGATAACCGGACTTTAATCATAGAATAACTATCTCCGGACTGAAAAAGGTCCACTACAAACTCCAAAACAGAACGAAAGTGGGTCCAAAAAAGGAACCAGTCCCTTGCAACACGCGCAAATTCAAAAATATCTTCCACTTAATTCTGTAAACCTTCCCAGTAGTGGGCTTTTGAGAAGAGGTAAGGATGTGGACATCAGTTGAAAGATTGGAAAATTCCTTTTTTTTGGGCCC